>NC_092336.1:97950000-98250000 GCF_046630445.1 Rutidosis leptorrhynchoides
AGAAATGTGATATTGATAACAAGACTATTACTTGTTAAGGGTTTATATAATGACATATTAAGAGTCACATGTCATATTATAATCATGAATGAAATGAGAAGGAAAGAAAAAAATATTGACCGCTAGAAGGAGGGCTTGAACCTCCGACCTTGTGGTTAACAGCCACACGCTCTAACCAACTGAGCTATTCCAGCATTTGTTATTTCCAGTTCATTATATTGTATTTATTTATTTATTTATTACTACTATGTTTCACATTTTTTGTGGTTATAAATTTCTTAATCTGGTATTTGCAGCACAATAAGTTTGTGGAAAACAAGATTGTTCCCTTTACTCCGGTACTTTTCATCCATAGCAGAAACCCTTTATCCACCTTCTCTTTATTCCTTCTTACTTACAAACCTTTGATCTTTTCTGTCACTAAACCCCAATCCAAACAACCCCTTATTCCTCTAACCCCAACCTTAAAGCCCACACCTTTACTAACCCAACCAAATGTTGAATCCACCCTTCAATCATCTTCAAATGGAAACAACATAAAAATGATGATTGGAAGTCTTTTAAATCACTTCCATCCATCATCATATAAATTACCAAGTAAAAATCTTGTTAACTTATTGATTACAAAAGTGAACATGGCCTCTTCATCATAGCCAATCAGAATCAGACCAAGTTGACCACAGGGTCAAAAGTCAAACAAATCTATTTGGTTCACTGATTACAATCATGTGAAAGTACGTATATTCACCTTTTATTTAACATAAAACCTACAGAGGGAACACTTTCTTATGTTTGAAATAAATCAGGAAACAGATATACATGACTGCACATAATGTTGCACTGATAGAAACTACCCAATTAAATCTGTTTGGTTCGTCGAACACATCATCTTCAAAGTTCATTCCAAAAACTGCTGTCACCACAGCAAATACGGTAGCCAAAAAAGTAGCCGCAGTCAACAGCAGCTCGAACTTAATCAGCTTATTCTGAACATTTCCCTGGTTACAATCGTGTGAAAATTCAATTAAAAATACTAAAACAGTTGCTATATTAGCAACAGGATGCAACACTAATCTACTCCAAGTGAAACACAATAAAGGATAACATAGTCAATTAACACTTAATTTTCTTGTGGGATGTAATGTAATTTACTTGTAAAAATCAGCTCTTTGATGTATAGACTATGAAAGCAGTTATTAAATGAGCATGCTTTTATATTTTCTTATAGCTCTGAATAAAAGTATTTACTGATACTCTGATAGAAAGAAACATGTTATTTACCAGTTTAATGTTGATCAGATCTTCAGTGTCATCTATATATTCCTTGAGCTGCACGTATTTCCACATAAAAATGTAACCAAAATGAAAAAGATAGAACACTAAAGAAGTAGTATCTTTTTTTTCTTATTTAAAAAAAAAAAATGTAGTAGTATCTTACCGAAAGCAACTTGTTTAGAGTATTGTCAATTCCAACAAAGTATGCTTCCAACAACATCTCAAGTTGATCAATGTTTTCAGTTTCACCAGTTGCAGATGAACTCAACAAGCTTCCAGGTTTATGTGCACTAACATTACTAAACGCCCTTTGCAAATTATTTGCACCGCTTAAGGACCCCACAGGAGATACGGGTGCAGATTTTGATCCTAATCCCACAACAAGCCCAACATGATTATTTCCTTGTACTTGATCATATAGATCATTACATGAGTTCCTTTGTTTCTTCTCAGTTAGATACATCTCAGCCATATCACCATCATCATTCATTAGCTGTTCTATCTCATCGCAGACCTGAAAGTTATTGGAGAAATAAAAAAAACTAACAAACTAACTGTTGAAGGGCAAATAAGTTTTGGCGCTTGATATGTATTGAGATGAATATATGTATTCACATTACAAGTACCTTTTGGACCCGTTGAGTCAATGCAAGAAGGTGGCCTTTAAATCTACGCACACGTTCAAGATTGAGAGTGCTTATTGATTTTGCTAGTTCATCAAGCACAGGATGAATTTCCATTTCTAACTCTTTCACCTATTTATTTAAAGAGAAAAGCATATTTAACGTACACAAAGAGACATGATAAGATGATGTACTTCACTTTAATTATAAGCAAGATATATAGACCAATATAAAAAGTGTATTTTAGTAATAATAACAATTTCAATGTGTCTGAATCCAGTAAGTTCAATGTGTCTAACTCTTTCAATGTATCACCCCAATCCGCTTCAACCTGTTACCCAAACCACTTGACCATCCATTTTGCCACATCCAATCAATCCAATCATATATGTAAATGATCGCACATCCAATCACCCCAATAGCTATTAATTATGTCTGTACCTGAGTATCAAGAGTGAGACACGTAAACTCCAACGCTAGTTCCAATGCCCTAAACTCGAATGGCAAGTCATCTGAATGAAAACGAACAGCAACGTGAAAAACCTTACACAACATTCCTCATGCCATTTATCATACTATTCTGTTTAGCCTTTTCATTTTGTCGGTCTAATTAAAAATATAGTCGAAATGAAAAAACATACGTGGGTCCCTTAATACTTCAGTCACAAGAGATAAGCCCGAAAAATGGAAAATAAGGAACAAATAAAAACTTTATAAATGAACTGACTAACATTTTTCAGGTATGATAAGTAATGTTAGTTTATCTAAACACTAAAAACTGATAATTGTAACAACATTTTAATAATCAGTTCAAATTCGTTCATCCAAATAACTCCAAATTACCATATAAACTAACGGGAATAATCAAAATTTCAACTTAAACACAACCATCAAAAATAAGTTGCAGATGAACATCTACCTGAGTGATACTTCTCTTGCTGAATTCGTTTACACAATTCAGATTTATACTGAACAACAGATCCATCCAATGAATTCATAAGAAACACCTCATCAGCCGTGATTATACATCGAATCTGTTCAAGACTAACCACAATAGCTTTCTCACGACCTAATATAGTAGACGGATATATAAAAAGAGGATCCAATAGACGAAGATCTCGCGCAGGCAAAGAACAATGTCTCATTACAGTAGCCTTATCTAACTCTACAACTTTCGAGTTCCCATTTTGCTCAATTTTAATCCACGAACGGTTCCCAAGAGCATGACCTCGTTTCTTTAACCCCAGAAAACCAGGCCCGATAAAGTTCTGGCGCCCACGTTTACCGGGATTAAATCTCGCACTAAAACTATTAGCAGACTCGATTATATTAGATTGCAGAAACGGATTGCGTGATTCTTCCATTCAATCACACGGCTCGATATTTCCAAAATTTAACCAATTATATGCAGCAATATAATGTCAGCATCAGTGCCAAACTGCTGGTATTAAAACCCTAGTTCCTCATATAGTGATATGATACCTACATATATTTATATTTAATTAAAACCCTAAATCAATAACTGGAAATTGAGGCTTAATTGACCAATAAAAACCTAGGATGTATGCGTTGAAACTTCAATTTGGATACTACTCCATAATTGAGTGATTTTAACCTAATTCAGCAATGGATAGCAATTGTAACCTAATTTAGGGATTGTTGAAATATAAAAAAATTGGAAGATAATTTTAACGCAGTGGATTATAATATCACCCGCCAATACGTCATGACAATCAATCAATGATATGTTCAAAACAACAATTCAATTAATGAAATAGAATATTATATTGGTACCTCGTTTAATAACTATGAAACTGGATTCAGACAGAAGAACTGAAAAATTAATTAAGTGAGAAATAAATCGAAATTGGTGCAGAGATGTGATGAAAACACGTAGCATGACTGAAAGCGTTTCGGTTAAGAATAGGTTTATGCTTGGGCCAAAACGACATACCTTTTTATTTTGATTATTATAGTTTTAATTTTAATTTTAATACAGATATAGATATAGATTTAAATTTAAATTTAAATGTAGGATTGCACCTTGGTTAAGAACAGCCGTCATCAACGTCACCTTAACAATTTTTTTCTATCACTAAAATCATCACTTTACACTATTATTCATGACATACTCCTTCACTATTAAATGCACTCACTACTTTTAATTAATACAATGTATAATTTTTAAAGCATATGGTACAAGCAAATAAGCCAAGACCTTCGTCCTTCAATATGCTATACATTGACATATACAACCACGGTCTTTGCAAGGAAACTCCAATGAAACTTGCTAATATCATCATCCTTCAACAGAGCTCCCAACCACGCTCCAAAGACTAGCCGATACTAGTAGTCTAATAAGGTTGTTGAAAAGTTGATCCCCGAAGTTATGTCTGTTCCTACTTTCATGGGTAAGACCAGTGTTGTAAATCTCCAGAGATCTCCCCCGAGATCTCGTTTTTAGAAGGCAATCGAGACGAGATGTTCATCTCTCGCGATTTCTCGGTCAACGGGGTCAAACTTAGTCAAAGCCAAGATTTCTCGGATTTTCTTGCCAATTTGTAAGATTTTTCCTGTAAATTTCGTAATTTTTAAGATTTTCTCGCTCATTTCTCGGATACTTTTGTAAAATCTCGTAAAAACGTATATAAATATACATATATTTATGTTTTTATGTGTATTCTTATTAAAAGAAACTATAAAGTCAACGTAAGTTAACGTCCGAGATCTCCCGAGATTATTCCGTGATGCCTAGATCTCCCAAAAAAAAGTCCAAACGAGATCTCCCCGAGATCCGAATTCTCCAACCTTGCGTAAGACCATGGAGGACAGTTCACTTGCGTGCTCGTGTTATGGCAAGATTAACAAAAAAACAAAAAAAAATGTCTCAAGGCTTGGAAATTTACCCGTGATCATTCCAATTTGAGTGCACTGGTGGTTCAAAATGGAATCATTAAAAGAAAAAAGACAAGTCGAGTTCGTTGTCTTTATACGAAAACGTTGTTGTTTCGGATTGGGGGGTAGCGATCCAAGGTTTTTTCGAAGATTCTCTTGGGATGGTAAGTGAAAATCGTGGTTTGGATACTCCTTCATCGTCTACTTTAATCGGGGATGGTTCATTCAACGTTCTTTATTTTAAAATCGAGAACCCAGCGGGCAAGTGAATCGGTCGGAGACGGTCAACGAAAAATTTAAAAAAGGTTGATCCCTTGATTGTTATCATCCTTGGTTCTTTGTTTGTTTTGTTTTTATTGTCTTTATTGCTAATTGTATTTGTTGGGTTAGGTTATTGCGTTTTAGTAGTCGTCTTTGGTTGTATGTCTCGTTTGTCACGGTTTTGACTCGATTGTTGTTAGCGGGTAGAGTTTCTTCAGCTTTTTTTAAATTTGTGTCTATCCGTTATCATGTTGCATTCTTCGGCCTTCTTATCTTTCGATGAACCACCTTTGCTTTTTGTATTTGTTATTTTACCAAAAAAAATTCATAAGCACCATTTTAAATAAAATATATACATATTTTTTTTACCTCAAATTCTTATAAAATGTAATTTTTTTTTTTTTTTTGAAAGACAAACTCACACACCCATCTAAATCTAACTCGAATATATACACCGCGAATTGTCCTAAGCAGGACTCGAACCCTCAACCTCAAGGTTGTAAGGATGGCCTCGATACCGCCAAGCCATTAGCTCTTTGGTAAATGTAATTTATTTTTATTTTGACAATTAAAGAATTGCTTTAGCAAATATTAACAAAAAATATAAGTATCATTACTTTTGAGTTAACTCCGTTTAAAAATTAATTAATGATACTCCATTTTTTTATTCATATTTCATACTTGAATAATGTAGTTCTTTGGTGGTAATCTGGCGACGAGTACTTACATTGGTGAAATCATGTTTGGGATTAAAACGACGGTTGTGAGATTGGATCTATTCGCGATGTTAATTGAAAATATGCAGGTAAGTTCCATACTTTCGTATACTTTACGAGCTAATTTGATTTAGGTACTTAGTCAAATGGTAATGTACAGTTAATTTTATCAAATGTGAATAAAAAAATAAAGTATCACTAATCTTTTAACGAAGTTGTAACTTAAAAGTAACGATACCTCTTTTTGATCAACATTTGATAAAACAATCATTTAAACATTTAAATAAAAATATATTAATTTTTATAAGAAATTAAGGTGAAAAAGTCATTTTTAATGGAATTTGTCCTAATATTATATATATATATATATATATATATATATATATATATATATATATATATATGTATATATATATATATATTTGGCAAAAAAACAAAAACTATATAACTTGAAACAGGAAGAATACAAATCAAACGAAGGCAACGAAACATGCCAACACAACAAAAACCAACAAGAACTTAAAACTAAATAACTATCTAAACACTAAATAACTATCTAAAGACTCATCAAATCAACAAGACACAAGCTTACAAAAGAAAGTAAACAACCATATCAAACCGAAAACTAACTGAAAAATCACATTCCTTCCACATTAAAGTGACGAAGTTCTGCCCCATGTCCTAATATTATATATGAGGTACTCATCTTCTATCTTTTACCATTCTTATTTGAATTTTTATAACTCTATAAAATTTCTTAGTTTTGTACGTGCGTAGTTTTATTACTAAAATTTTAACTACTTATATGATCAATAATGAAGTCTGTGAGCCAATATATGAGAATACATATTAATCTATGTATCATTAGAGATGTTCGCCAGTATGTTTTTTCTGTTCTTCATCGATGGCCTTGTGGTTCGTTTGTTTATATTCATATGCTACTAAATGCTTATTATTATCCAAATGTTTAAACTTAACAATATTTCTTTTATTTCATATAAACTTTATATAAAATATTTCTTTTATTTCATATAAACTTTATATAAAATATTTCTTTTAGTTTGTTTCTCGTTTGTCCTCTAGTTTCTTGCTAGAGACTTTATATAAATAAAGTCGTTCAAAAAAAAAATATAAACGTTATATTTGTGGAATTTCGAAACATATTAAATTCAACATTCACTCGTGTAACAAGAGCTTAAAATCTAATAATCTAATAAATTAAATATATAAAGTATAGATGATCGGTTATATTCATTTAGTTATTTTCCCCAGTATTCAAGTTATAGAAAAACCTATCAATTTTCGAACGAATATGGAAACAGAGGAAATAGTGAATTGTGATGCTAAAAACTGAAAAGCTAATGCATGTTATCCTTTTCAGCTTTCGATTTATATCAAAGGTTGTAAAATATATATAATACATATAGGATCATTCATCATGTATACAAAAACCATAGATAGATCAATATTAATTTTAAACTTAATTTTAATCAACTAATATTAATTCATTAATTATATTTATATATACTAATATAAAGACAGTATTAGAAAACGAAAAAACTCCAAATAAACCCTATATAGTTTGAGTACACAAGCAATACGCTTTTAATGGCAAACTAACGTCTATTTTTTCTTGATGGTTTGGTCTTTGCGTTCTTAAAGTACATCGCAAGCGGTCCATCAACAACTTCAGGTTTAGGGACAACCGCATGAGCTGGAGTTGGAACTGAAACATGAACATGTTTTTCATCGTTACTTGATGAATCTTGCTTCGCGCCAATACTTTGTTGTTGTTGTTCTAATTGTTGTTGCTTAAGCATACGTTGACGAACAACATAAGCTCTCCCAAACCCGTGTTCTACACCAATGACCGCCGGGAGAGGCGGCCGACTTGACTTCCCTCTCCCGTATCCTTGTGACCCTCCCACTTTTTTTACTGACGTCTCCGCTCGACATCTTCAAACTCTCATTGGTTGATTCTTCGAGTTTTAGTTGATTAGAAACCGATGCGTTGAGTTTTTGTTCATCAACCGATTTGCAAACTTGCGCCATTCTTAAACCTAGCTAAAATTAAGAACAAGATTGTATTACGTACCAACAATATTTAAGCATAGTCTAACAAAGTACACCAAGATCTTACAATGTATTGTTGATATGTGTCGAATACCTATAGAGCTAAAAACTAAATAAAATTCAGATAAAAAAATACCTTAAAGCCGTAAGTTTGGATCGTACGGAAGAATAAATGCAGGTATATGCAATTTGTGTGATATATGGGTTATTTATAGAATTAATCTCCGTTTATTTAGGCGCAACAGTCGAATTACTATACTATACTCCAACTCTAATTCTTATTCATATTTTGTCAAAATAACCCTTCTAGATTAACTTTATATCTTTACCAACCCCTCTAACTATCCGATTTACAATATTGACCCCTCTATTGCATTTCCTTCTACTTTCTAGGTTTTTTTTTATTTATTACGGAGTATTTACTTATTTATTATTTATTTGTAATTTGTATATAAATCCATATTTTTTAATTGGGTTCATATATAAATTTGAGCCACCATGCATGTTTCTTGCACATAAATATCATCTTTTCAAAGATCGTTAGAACGGCTATAAGAATTTTGTGCTATAAAAATATATAAATAAGTTTTGTTTAACTTAGCGAACCAACGTGCATAGCCACGTTTCTACTATTTTTCCCACTATCTTATGTTTAGTACTTCAAAATACTAGTACCATAATATCTCTACCTCACGAGCATTTGGAGTGGCACTTTAACTTTTTCATCCTTGTTTGCCTACAACCCATCTATGATGACACTTTGCATTCATCACCAGTCAACTCAGCTTTTTCGAGTCTGATTTCAAAGAAATTTGTGTTGAAGCTAAGGTTATTAATTTCAAGATCGCTTTGAAACCTAAAAAAGGCTAATTAAGGATCGAAAGATCCACGAGGAAGAGTTGAGGAAAAATCTACGAGGAACATGTTTTGATTCCGGTCATAGTCTGTGTGTTCTTGTTTGTTTAGGTTTTGATCGGGATCTTTCGTTTGTTTTGTTTAGTTTCATTTGCTTGGTTGCTTGGAGCCTTGTTCAGTGGTTGTTCCCTTTTGTAGTTTTTGTTTCTGGTTCGCTGAGTTTCTTTGTTTGTAAACGTTGTTGTAGTTGTGTGGGCTTTGTTGTCTTTGTTTGTATCTTGTTTGGGTCTTTCACCTATGATATATAGATGAAGCGTTCCTGGAAGGTTCTTTAATTTGTTAGTGATGTTTGTTGAGTTTGTACGAAGTATATTTGTATAGTTATGAGGTGTCTTGGTTGTGTGTTTGACGACAAGATACTGATGGTTTCCAGCCTAATCTTTCTAGATGTTCAAAGTAAGACATCTTTGAACAACTCATGAAGAAGAAGCAAACTTGAACACGATGACGGCCGCCAACTTCCGCCAACCTTCCTCGTTCACACCTATCTACCGCTATAAGATCTTAGCTATAAATAGAGGTGCAAACCTCGGTTGAAAATCATCCCAAAATCACTCAGAGAAGTGTAATCACAACCTAGAGAGTGTGTGTGAGTTTGAGAGTTTTTTTAGAGTTTTGTAAATGCCCGTGTAATCTATTCTTGTGAGTAATAGAGTTATTTTTCTCTCAAATTTGTATCTCCCAACGTCCAGGCGATCCTCTCTTCCTAACAAGTGGTATCAAGAGCTTGGTTAGAGACGTTGGTTGAGTTTTTGGGTCTTCTAAAGTTTTCTCAAAATTCAATTTTGAGTGTACCATTGGATTCGTCTCGTCGAACCG
The DNA here is from genome assembly GCF_046630445.1 of Rutidosis leptorrhynchoides. NCBI lineage: Eukaryota > Viridiplantae > Streptophyta > Magnoliopsida > Asterales > Asteraceae > Rutidosis > Rutidosis leptorrhynchoides. The sequence goes on from NC_092336.1 coordinate 97,959,578, forward strand.
AGTCCAACGCAAAAAATGGTGACTTAAACGGAGTAATAACGAGTCCATAAAACGCGGTCAAAGTTTGGTCGACTCGCCGGAATCTCGCCGGAGAAGACGACCGGTGCCGGAATTTCACCGGAGAAGACGATCACTGTAGCAGTCATGTAGCAATCCACTGTAGCAGTCATGTAGCAATTCACTGTAGCAGCTGGCGGTACTGTAGCAAGTTCCTGTAGCAGTACTGTAGCAATTCTGAAATTTTACAATTTGGTCCCTGAAATTTTCAGAATTTCATTTTTGGTCCCTGAAGTTTATAAAAATTATAATTTTGCTCCGTAAGTGGAATTTAAGCCGCGAAGTGTCTATTCCACCATTTTCAACCGTTCCGGACGTAACGGTGATATCTGTTTTCTACAATTCAACCCCGTTTGTGTTGAAAAATTATTTGTAAGGTGATAATGTCCACAGAAGAGTCAACATCATCTTCTGGAGCTATGATTATGCTCACAGCCACAAACTACACGCTGTGGAAACCTCGGATGGAAGATCTCCTTAGCTGTAAGGATTTGTTCGATCCTATTGAATTGAAGGGTATAAACCCTGATTCTGCCAAAGAGAAAGAGTGGAAGAAATCAAACCGAAAAACTATTGGTCGCCGTCAATGGATTGATCATAGTGTCTTCCACCATGTTGAACAAGAGACAAACGCATATGTCCTCTGGAAAAAGTTGGAGGACATGTACCAGGCCAAGACTGCTCGGAATAGAGCCCTGCTGATGAGGCGTTTAGTCAACATGAAGCTCAAAAGTGGAACTTCAGTTGCCGAGCATACCAGTGAGTTCCAGAGCTTGGTCAACCAGTTATAGTATGTAGAGATGCCGCTTGGCGATGAAGTTCAGGCGCTACTGCTACTTAGTTCCCTTCCCGATAGTTGGGAAACGCTGGTAGTAACACTCAGCAACTCAGTCCCGAATGGCAAACTTACCATGTCAATGGTCAAGGATGCCCTATTCAGTGAAGAGGCAAGGAGAAAAGATATGGGCACATATCAGACCCATGCCTTTGTCACAGAGAATCGGGGGAGACAGCGAATGAGTAGCAAAAATAAATGGAGAGGCAGAAGCAAGAGCAGGGGCAGGTCGGCTGATGGCAGAAAACCAACATAGAAATGTCATCATTGTGGATTAGAGAGACATATGAAGAAGAACTGCTATAGATTAAAAGAGGAACAAGGTCAAAGCAGTTCACAGCCGAAGAATAAGGGTGGAGAAACATTAGTTGCTATCACAGGTGATGTTGCTTACTGTTCAACCCATGATGAGACATGCCTTCACGTCTCACGAGAAGACACATAATGGGTGGTAGATACTGCAGCTTCCTACCATGTGACTCCATACAAGGAATACTTCACAACATACAAAGCTTGAGACTTTGGAGCTATGAAGATGGGAAATTCCAGTTCCGCTGAGATTGTCGGAATTGGTGATGTCAAGATAAAGACAAGTTCCGGGAGCACAATCACTTTGAAGGATGTCCGCCATGTGCCAGATCTTCGGCTGAATTTACTTTTCGGAGTAGCTCTCGACAAACAGGGCTATGATAGTCATTTCAGTAAAGGCACATGGAAATTGTCAAGAGGCGCTATGATAGTCGCTCGAGGACACATTTGTGGCACACTATACAAAACTCATGTGAAGATCTGCACAGACAGTATTAATGTTGCAGAAAAGGAGGCTTCACAAAATTTATGGCACCAGAGACTCGGTCACATGAGTGAGAAAGGGTTGTCTACCCTAATAAAGAAGGAGCTTATTAATGTAGACAAGGACGCTGCACTAGATCCTTGCAATCATTGTCTGTTTGGTAAGCAACATAGAGTCTCGTTTAATTCATCTTCAACGAGAAAATCAGAGTTACTCAGTCTGGTAACACTCTGATGTTTGCGGTCCCTTGGAGGTTGAATCAATTGGCAGTAACCGATACTTTCTAATGTTTATCGATGATGCTTCTCGAAAGGTGTTGGTATATTTCTTGCGGACGAAGGACCAGGTTTTCGATTACTTTAAACAGTTCCATGTCATGGTAGAACGTGAGACAGGATAGAAGTTAAAGTGTCTTCGATCCGACAATGGCGGTGAATACTCTTCTAGGCAGTTCGATGCCTATTGCAGATCATATGGCATCCGACATGAGAAGACAGTTTCACGTACCCCTCAACACAATGGTATAGCAGAAAGAATGAACTAAACAATCATGGAACGTGTTCGGAGCATGCTCAGTATGGCTAAGCTGCCAAAGCCATTCTGGGGAGAAGCGGTCAGAGCCGTATATTACTTGATCAACCGATCTCCATCAGTACCACTGAATTTTGAAGTTCTGAAGAAACTTTGGTCTGAAAAGGATCCATCATACTCTCACTTAAGAGTATTTGGATATTTGGCGTATGCACATGTATCCAAGGAGCTCAGGCAGAAGCTGGATGCAAGGACCACTCCATGCATATTCATAGGCTATGGAGATGAAGAATTTGGATACAGATTATGGGATTCAAAGGAGAAAAAGGTGATCAAAAGTAGGGACGGGGTGTTCCATGAAAGCCAGACAATAGAAGATATTGAAAAGCCCACAATATCTCAGAAGACAAATGTTGCTGCTCAGGTGCTAGAGGCAACAACGGAATCATTCATGAGAAAAGAATTTTCAGTGCAAGAAGAAATGCCAGAAGTAGAAGATAATGAGAAAAATGACGGTGCTGAGCAGGGGGAGCCACAACCCCATCTACCAGACGTTCCAGAGCCATCACAAGGCCAAGATGATGGTGGATCTCCTCACAATATTCCAGAAGTTCGTAGATCTGAACGAGTTCGGATTCCATCGAGTAGATATCCGGAATCCGAGTACCTTCTACTTACTGAAGATGGAGAACCATAGAGTTTTCATGAAGAAGTATCTCATAAGGACAAAGAAAAATGGTTGCTCGCAATGCAGGATGAGATGGATTCTCTGCAGAAAAATCAAACTTATGAGATTGTAGAACTTCCACGCGGGAAGAAGGCACTGAAAAACAAATGGGTGTTCAAGCTGAAAAAGGATGGTAGTGGAAAAGTGGTGAAATACAAAGCACGGCTTGTAGTCAAAGGATTCCAACAGAAGAAAGGGATTGATTTTGACGAGATATTTTCACCAGTAGTCAATATGACTTCAATTAGAGTCATACTTGGATTGGTCGCAAGTATGAACTTGGAGCTTGAACAGATGGATGTAAAGACAGCTTTTCTTCATGGAGATTTACAAGAAGAAATTTACATGGAGCAGCCAGAAGGTTTTGAGGTTTCAGGAGATAACCTCATATGCAAGCTGAAGAAAAGTTTGTATGGTTTAAAGCAGGCACCTAGGCAGTGGTACAAGAAGTTTGACTCGTGCATGGTGAGTCAAGGGTACAAGAAAACTACAGCAGATGAGTGTGTCTACATTCAGAAGTTTTCTGAAGGAGGTTTCGTTGCTCTTCTACTATATGTAGACGATATTTTGATCGTAGGGAAAGATGCAACGAAGATCAACCAGCTGAAGAAGGAACTCTCTAAGTCTTTTGACATGAAAGACTTAGGACAAGCTCAACAAATTTTGGGAATGCAGATTACCCGAGATAGGAAGAATAGAAGGTTATGGCTATCTCAGGAGAAGTATATTGAACGAGTGCTTGAACGGTTCAATATGAACAATGCCAAACCTGTTAGCATTCCATTAGCCAACAATTTCAAGTTAAGTAAGAGATCATGTCCCTCATCCATGGAAGAGATCGGGGAGATGTCGTCAGTACCATATTCTTCAGCAGTTGGAAGTTTGATGTATGCAATGGTGTGTACGAGGCCCGATATTGCTCACGCAGTGGGAACAGTGAGTCGTTTTCTCTCTAACCCCGGGAAAGAGCATTGGAATGCTGTAAAATGGATTCTCATATATCTTAAATGTACAACGAAGATATGTCTTTGTTACGGGGGAGCTGATCCAATCTTGGAAGGCTATACGGATGCAGATATGGCTGGAGATTTTGATAGTAGGAAATCTACTTCAGGATTCATTTACACTTTTGCAGGAGAAGCTGTTTCATGGCAGTCAAGACTACAGAAGTGTGTTGCATCATCTACAACCGAAGCAGAATATATTGCTGCCGCGAAAGCTGGAACAGAAATGTTGTGGTTAAAGCGTTATCTTCATGAATTTGGAATCAAGCAAAAGGAGTACAAGGTATATTGTGACAGTCAGAGTGCTCTAGATTTGAGCAAGAACTCCATGTACCATTCCCGTACAAAACATATTGATATTCGCTATCATTGGATACGCGAGGTAATTGATCGACAACTGTTGAGACTAGTGAAGATCCATACAAAGGAGAATCCTGCGGATATGTTAACAAAGGTGGTGACTCGAGAGAAGTTGGAGTTATGCAGAGACATAACTGGAATGTTCGTGGATTTGGCTGGAGGGGGAGAATTGATGGTTTCCAGTGGTTTCCAGCCTAATCTTTCTAGATGTTCAAAGTAAGACATCTTTGAACAACTCATGAAGAAGAAGCAAACTTGAACACGATGACGGCCGCCAACTTCCGCCAACCTTCCTCGTTCACACCTATCTACCGCTATAAGATCTTAGCTATAAATAGAGGTGCAAAACTCAGTTGTAAATCATCCCAAAATCACTCAGAGAAGTGTAATCACAACCTAGAGAGTGTGTGTGTGTAAGTTTGAGAGTTTTTTTAGAGTTTTGTAAATACCCGTGTAATCTATTCGTGTGAGTAATAGAGTTATTTTTCTCTCAAATTTGTATCTCCCAACGTCCAGGCGATCCTCTCTTCCTAACAGATACATTCACTTGTAGCATCTGATATCCATTGTATTGTCTTTTTTATTATTTTTAATAACATATGTATATGTATATTTGAATATAAGATGGTCAATCATTATTGTATATCCTATCCATAAATAGTGGATAGTTAGTTTCCAAAGTATGTTGTAAATTAGCCCGAATGCTGGTTGTAGAATCATCTATGTATGATGACGACTTAGAATCATCTAAGATCGATCCATTGTCCGTTGTGTGATGACGGCTTAAAAAGTGTTGATCGCTCTTTATTTTTGTGTAAGACGGCACTTGAGACGTGGGAGAATGTCTTTTAATGGTGGAAGCTAGGTGCACTTTCGAATCTTAATACCGTTAATGCATTTCAAGGCAATGGCTATTCGTTTTCATCTTCGATGGGCAAGTTTCTTTAGCAGGCAATTGAGTGGGTTATTTGTTATCTAATTTAGAAAAATAGAAATGCGGCTACCTTCTCTAAATCAAAACAAACGAGTTTTATGGTGCTTAATGAAATCCAATTTAAAAGCTTTGAATGGATCTCGAATAGAAACAAAATGCTTAGCCTTGATTGGAGCATATGGATCTGAAACCCTCTGTATTATGAGCGTGAAATCAGTAAAAGTTATGAAATTGGCTAAGACTCCTTTGTAGATCTGCATGTGCTACATCGTGTTCAAATCTCCTTGTTACTGCGGGCTATCTCCTGTAAATGGGTGCCAAGTTTGGGGAGAAATGGATCATGTTTGGTCTGCTTTGTAACTGAAGTGTTCAGTACTGTGGGTCGAACTGGTCCTGCCTGTGTCTTCATCAAGTCTGCTCCTAGTTTGGCATCTCGACCCTGTGATAGTCACGCCGTAAGTACCGTTTCCATAATTATATTCGAGTATGGTTAGCGATTTTAATTCCTGTATGTACAGTTTTTGTTTTCCCATGTCATAATGAACCTTGTAAATATTCCTTGATCAATAAAAGTTTATTTTCCTGCTGTTAAAAAAAAAAATTCTATGTATGTGTAATATAAGCATGGATTATTTTGCAATCTCTTTCATGGTAACAAATTTATATTATAATCCTTTCTCTCTTTTCTTACGCCTCCCTGCCATATCTTTTATTGTTTTGTACATCACAACAATATCGTAATCAACCAAGGTCCATTTTGTTATTACCTTTAATAACATCAAAAAACTTGTCCCTATAACCCTAGATGTGACAACCCAGAAATTTCAACCAAATATAAACTTTAATCTTTATATGTTTCCGACACGATAAGCAATATTTGTTAAGTTAAATTTCAAGAATTTTAAACTATGTTCATACATTCATTCAACCTCGACCAAGTTCCAACGATTCATGAACCATTAAACGAATATGATTATATATGTATATGTGTATATATATTATAACTTGAAACGTAAACAAAATATTAGATTAAATACTTTATATGATTGTATCTGTTTCAAAATGTTTATCAATGGAATTAGAAGATAAGATCAAATGATTGAATTATCAGATATATTAAATTATGATTACAAGTCTCTGTTGAAGGACCCACGTTGATTTGAGAAATCTTTCCATTTTAACAATATTCGAAAAATGGTAAAGTGATTTATAAATAAGAACAAATTGTCAATCACTGAGAACTAGACAAAGGATAGTGGAAGATTGAATCTCATAAAGACTCGATTGATCTATTTAGTTTCAAACGTACAAAAACGTTTTCAGTTTAAAAAGAACTTTATTATTAAAACGTATATAACTTTTATAAATATCTAGAATCACTTTTGACAACTCATTACTTAACTAGTATGATAAAGATAACGATATTTATATTTTATTTTATTAAATATATATAACGATTTAAATTAATATTATATATATTTATACGCGTATTATACGTACATAGTTTTATACTTTTACTATACTTAAACTTTACCTTTACTTTATTTTTACTTTACTTTAACTTTAATAATTCACTTTAATAATTCATACTTTAATAGTTCACTTTAATAATTCATACTTTAATAGTTCACTTTAATAATTCATACTTTAATAGTTCACTTTAATAATTATACTTTAATACTTCACTTTAATAATTCATATTTTAATAATTCATACTTTAATAATTTACTTTAATAATTCATACTTTAATAATTCACTTTAATAATTCATACTTTAATAATTCACTTTAATAATTCAAAAATCTATTATAAATAGAATTCAATAGGTTTCATTATTTCATAGAAACTTGAAAATATTTTTCTCTAAACTCTCTCAATCGATTTACATATATATATTTACTCCGTATTATTTCAAGATATTATTAGTATACATAAAATATTACGACGGAGTGCTGTCTGAGTGATTTCGAAATTGTTTTTCGAGTGGGATAGGATTAAGAAAATTATGGGTTATAGCTATGGAGGTGATTGAGTATGGTTCATGGGTATGCTCGTAAGGTCAATATAGTGTTTATCATTTCCGTTGCGTCTACGTACCTTTCCTACAATATTGAATCTCAATATTGATACGTGAGTACTCATAATTTAACTTTTACATACTAATAGTGTATCCCTGACTAGTGCTCGAGTATTTAGAATTATGCATGCCTGTACTTTTGATATTGCCCTTAGACAGGTTAGGTTGAATCTTGAATTAGTTACACTTGCGGTTGAGATAAGGTATAAGATATGCATGTCCTTGGAAAGCTAGCGAAAAATTAAGAACTTTTCCTTTAGATATCGAATGGCTTCGATGAACGGATTAGAAGTTATAATCAATTGAATTTTCGATATTTTTATTTAAAATGATTATTATTATCATCGTTTTTATCGTCGTTCTAGTTTTATCTTATTATTATCATTATTATTATCTTTATCAATAAAAGAGATTTATCATTAAAAATTGTTATTTTTTTTTATTTATTACTATCGTTATTATCGTTAAAGTTATAATTAGTATTATTATTATTATCCAATTATTATTATTATTATTATTATTATTATTATTATATTATTATTATTATTGGTATTATTATTATTATTATCATTATTAATATATATATATCATTATTTAAAAATGGTTATTGTTATTGTTATTATTATTATTACTATATTATCATTAAGATAATTATAATTATTAGTATTATCGTTAATAATGTTATAGTAACTATCATTATTAATATTAGTGTAATTAAAACAAATATTTGTAACACCTAATTATTTTGATTACTATTATTATCATTATTATGAACACGATATAAAAGACGATTAAAAGCTATTAAACGAAACGATTAGGAAATAATGGGTAAGAGTATCATGATAAAATTAAAATATTATAAGATATTGATTTAGATAAAATTATCGTTCTTATTATTTTTATCATTACTATTATTATTAAAAGTATCGTTAATATTAAAACTATCATTTTAACAAAAATTATCATTTTAATAGAAATGTCATTGTTACTATAAAATATCATTATTATTATTATTTTAAATAGAATTATTATTTTAAAGATAATATTAAAAATTATCGTAAATATTAAAGTTATCATAATTAGAATTATCGTTTTATCATAATGTCATCTTAGTAATTATAAATGTTGATATTTTTATAATAATAATTATTATTACAAAATAATACAACTTTTACTTACTATCATTATAGGTATTATTTTCTCAAATAAATATGTGATACAAACATATTTTACTACGTGTAATAACTTACTTTAATAATACCTATCATATTATCTTTATGATATTAAATGAACCCTATAAATTTTATTACTTAATATATATAAAAGTATATTTTATTATATAAATTTAATATAAAATTTTATTTATTAATAAATAAATTATATTATTTACTCTAATAAATCTTTTAAAAATATTTAAAAATATAAAACGACGATATTTAAACTATATATTAATCATGTATAGATTTTTAGAAATTATTTTGAGTCAAATTTACTTTTGTTGACTTTTGCATATTAGTCTCGAGCATTAGGATTGTGGTACACTATGACTTGACCTAATTTGTTAGACAAATATTGACCAACACATAAATATATATAATTAATTTAGGTTCGTGAATCCGAGGCCAACCTTGCACTTGTTCAATGACGTTATATGTATTTTTACTACGAAATACAGTATGGTGAGTTTCATTTGCCTTTTTACCCTTTATATTTTTGGGACTGAGAATACATGCGCTTTTATAAATGTTTGACGAAATAGACACAAGTAATTGAAACTACATTCTATGGTTGAATTATCGAAATCGAATATGTCCCTTTTTATTAAAGTCTGGTAATCTAAGAATTAGGGAACAGACACCCTAATTGACGCGAATCCTAAAGATAGATCTATTGGGCCTAACAAACCCCATCCAAAGTACCGGATGCTTTAGTACTTCAAAATTTATATCAGGTCCGAAGGAGGATCCCGGAATGATAGGGGATATTCTTATATGTATTTAGTTAATGTCGGTTACCAGGTGTTCACCATATGAATGATTATTTTTGTCTCTATGCATGGGACGTATATTTATGAGAACTGGAAATGAAATTCTTGTGGTCTATTAAAATGATTGAAATAAATGATTATGATAAACTAATGAACTCACCAACCTTTTGGTTGACACTTTAAAGCATGTTTATTCTCAGGTGTTAAAGAAATCTTCCGCTGTGCATTTGCTCATTTTAAAGATATTACTTGGAGTCTTTCATAGCATATTTAGAAGAACGTTGCATTCGAGTCATTGAGTTCATCAAAGATTATTATTAAATCAATTTATAGTTGGATAGTGGATATTATGAAATGGTATACATGCCTGTCAGTTTTCAATATAAAGAAAGATTGTCTTTTAAAAACGAATGCAATGTTTGTAAAATGTATCATATAGAGGTCAAATACCTCGCAATGTAATCAACTATTGTGAATCGTTTATAATGTATATGATCGGGTCCTTTCAGTTGGTATCAGAGCGGTGATCTTAGCAAACCAGGTCTGCATTAGTGTGTCTAACTGATAAGTCGATATGATGCATTAGTGAGTCTGGACTTCGACCGTGTCTGCATGTCAAAAGTTTTGCTTATCATTTTGTGTCGAAAATTAACTACTTATCATCCTCAGGAAATTACCTGCTTATCATTTTTAGTCTAAGACACGTCTTGCTGCATTGATTGCATGAATAGTGTATAGACAAAAATTCATATCTTAGCATATCTGCTAAATCATATCTTATCGTATCTGTTACTTTAAACTTTTCCTGACATATCCCGCAAAGTCCTCCGTAATCTACGAAATCTTTTGATCTATATATATATATATATATATATATATATATATATATATATATATATATATATATATATATATATTCTATGTAATTAGAATACCATCCGTTATCCAAAATCATTTCATATCGGAAAAAAAAATCCTTTATCCAATCGTACGAAATGGAATTCGTCATCAGTTCAAGTCACTCAGATTTCGAAATGGAATCCCATTCAAGCTCCGAAAGCAGTGTGACCGGAATAGATCAACCAATCAGTCATCGCCTATTCTGGACGAATTGGGGATGGGTTCGTAGCCTCCTCAATCATTGGAGACAAGAAGAAGGTGATCCCTTCCATCCACCACATTGCCCTCTTGACGAAGAACCTGAAGCACTTACCGGCGAACCTGTCCGAAACACCATGTTCTTGCTCATTTCCAGAGTATCTCATCACGATTATATATTACATCAAATTTTAGATTTTATTTATCCGCTCGTCCGAACCGACAATCACCCCGGTGTAATAGAAGAAGTCAACGACCTTCGCGCTCGGGTAGTGGCTTTGAAGAATGTGGTGCAGAGATTACAAACACCAGCAGCAGCATCAGCAGCATAACCAGTACCACCATCATCAACGCCAACAGTACCATTACCACCTCCAACCACAACCGTGTCGTAAACCTCAACTTCACAATCTGTCCCACGAGCATCAACGTCATACGCACCATAGATACCAAGGAGTACCAACAACAATAACTGACGAAGTATTAATTCATAACTTTATTGGAGAAACATTCCGCGGCAATTATGTAATCTCTAAAGTCTTAGAGATTATCTAATCTAGCCCTAACCATAAATCAGTTAAGCGAACCAAAATGATAGAAGGAAGAGTAGAAACCCTGACAAAAATGGTGTGTGATTAACAAGCTAAACTTGCTTTACCAACAGCATCAACAGTACCGTCAGCGTTACCAGCATCGTCAGTACAGTCAACATCCGAATCAACAACACCGATAACATCACAAACTCCGTCAGTTTAAGAATCACTGTGGACATCATTACGAATCAATAACGTGTACATTGTATCAACGAGTTATGAAGAATTAACTCATTCCCTCTGAAAAAATTATATGTATATTATATTATATATATATATATATATATATATATATATATATATATATATTTTGAAATAAATCTTTTCGTGCTAAGCTATTGTGTGTGAATCTTAACTACTCGGTTAATTCATATTACAAATATGCAATAATGTACGTCCTTCGGCCGCAACTTAACCAGCGTTAACTACAATCTCTGTCGCAATTCAACAAATTCCAATTCATAATAAATCAAGTATATATTTGATTTTACACTTTCATCATCGATGTACCCGAAACTTTTCAGATAACATCATTCGTACTTTGCGAAATTCACAAGAATTCCACGAACCGAACATCATACATCAACAAATAACGAAGTATTGATTCATAATTTCAATGTCATTAAAGAAATACTGCGTAAAAGTTATGTACTTTTTAAAGCCTTTAGAGATTATTCAATTCTAGTTTCAACCGTAAATCAAACGAGTTTAATTTAACATTAACTCATTAAATCTATGTTACATCTGAAGAAAATATACATATATATATTTTCATAAAGACTGTAATAAAATTCTTTTGTACAAAATAATAATTGTGAAATTTTTTTTAACGGGTAGGTAATACCCGAGAGATATATAAATTCACAAATAATATGTTACATTCTTCGAATCTGATTCAGCAAATCATCTATTATACTCCCTACTTTCACAACAATATACATTCTTTTATAGAAATCAAAACAACCATACTCATTCAAAATTTAATTACATATTCTGATTTTGAAATCTCAAAATTCAACTCGAGATATGACCAAAATCATCACTCTTAGATCCTTACATCTTTCACAAGCTATATTTTGACTTCAAAACTGTGTTAGAACATCAAATGTATGTTAACGATTACAATCTGTGTTCAAACCCTTCGAAAATTTTTGAAGACACTTCGAATGATGAGCAATCTAGATGATGATCCAACCACATGTTACCCACAGTTATGTACCCGAAAAACTCTTGAAACCAAAGTAAAAGTTTAAACAGCGTATCCGCGTCAGATTCTTTGGCATTTATTAGCAAAAATAACTTTGCGACTCCTATTCAAAGTAGCAAGTTTTGTCACAGCTCCAGCAAGTCAACTTCGACTTTTCAGTCAGACTAACCTTATTATAACCTTGAGATATACACCATCATTACTAGGGAACCTTTTACATTCCACCACATTATTAGCAGATGTACCAACAACTTCATTACCCTTTGACTTTAGCCTCTCCAAAAAGTCATTATAATTATTTATTGAAACCCCATCATTTACTCATTCGCATCTTGTAATGAGAATTGCCATACGAATCATTGGGAATTAGCAATCAGTATTTTGAAATCCAGTAACATGTCTACGCCAACAGTTATATGTGTATATATAACGTCTATCTTCTGGACTTAATTTGAATGTGAAGTTTCTGAAAAACACTCCGAACTAAGAATTGGTTCTCCGAAAATGGAAAAAATGCTGATGAAGCAGCAAAAACTATAAACGACTTTAAACGGTAAAAGCTGGATGATAATGATGAAGTGTGCTGGCAAAGCGCAGAAAAAGAGAAGTTTTGGAACTGAAAAACGGATTGAGCAAAGTAGGAAGGAGGCTGTGGACAAATTACAAAGACTGAACCTGACTTCAAAGGATCCAAATGATTCAGTACCTGCTGAAGTCATTAACGAATACCTTGCTCCTGACTCTAAACCCCTGCGGACAATATTCTTCATCATCCTCTGATATTAGAAATTCTAAAATATCATCATATCTTTCATTATAAATATCCTCCATATTTCTGAAGATATTTTCTTAATTTTTCTTATTTGAAATCATTTACCTCTTCGCACTATCTGTATTACATCATAAAAGAAACTATTTTAGTTTCTAAATTCTAAAACATTCAAGTTTAAAATAGGAATATTTTGAAGTAGTGTTGGGAACTGAAGCATGAATTAGTATAATATAATGACACTTGATCAACATGATTATATTACAGTAAGTCATGCTGAGTTTCTAAATGGAACGTGATGATTCACAGATCATAACATCATCATGTGCCATGTTATACGACTCTTGTATTCTATTTAACCTTTAAAATATCAAGAAAATATTTCTTGATGATTCGACCTTTTCCAAGGTATTCTAGTAATTTGACAAGTCAAGATCGTGCCATCACAATTTCCTTCCTAGAACATTAACAATGTTCATTCCGAAATTCATATCTGTGAATTCTGGACCATTAAAAGTGGTGCTTAATCACAAGAAGAAGAAACAAAAGGACAAAACTCCGAAATAGAAATTGGGGTATAAATTGCAGCAAATAAAAGAGAGCATTAACTGTGAATGATAATGATTATAGAAGACAGAAGCAGAGACTTTGAAATATAAGGGAACATATAAAGCCCAACGATAAACCAGAAATTATAAACCATATATCTCGATGCATATAGCAATATAAAGATACGGGAGAACTAGAAACACTATAAACCCAAGAGTATAGTAGAAGTAAATAGATTCTTCCGGCAGTATATGAAAAAGAAGAATGACCGATATGAAAGTTAGAAGTATATCGAGAATCAGAACTGGATGGAGCATATTGATGAATACTTTAAAATATGAGTTGAGGGAGAAAGAATAGAAGGTGATGAAACATGACTAGGAACTTAGAAATCAACAGATTTAACTCACACAATGGCGGAATAAGTGAATCAAACCCTCTAGTGAATAGGTTAAGTTTTTTTTGATTAATTTAGTCAAACCACAACTAAATCAAGTATGATTAGATAAACACCTAGAGCTATTATTCACCACCTGGGTGATTTGGACTGAGAGAGAATCGGAGGAGCTCACTAGATCTGAGTGTGTGTAACAAATGAGAGGCTTAACCTAAAATGAAGAACATAAGACTTTATATACCCCTGCTGTTGACTCACCCATACGATTCATTCATCACACGTACGAGTTGGCTTCATCAGCCGTACGGGTGATCACTCACTCGTGTCTTCTCATTTAGGTTGTAATTGTGACTTAGCTCAGCATCAACCGTGCGTATGAGCCTGTCAGCCGTACTAGTGAGGCTTCACTCGTACGTCTGACTAAGTCTAACATAGTCAAACATCTAAATCTCGTTCCTGCAGTTCCTGTAACCACATACAAACACGGATAGGATAATAACGAGCAATCATGGTGGCCTGTAAACTGTTGTACCTGCAATGGACGTGGGTAGATGTCTAGGGACTTGCATAAAATGCATCAACAGAAGGTGTGAGTTGTAAGGAAACGAAGGAGGTGAATTTATAAGAAAATCTCCGACAGAACAATAAAAATGGACGATCGCATTTAAAGCGGATCCTAATTCCCTTGATTACCGGAGAGTCAAATCTTATTAAGAAGATTTTCTTCAAATCCCTTGAAATATGGGAATCAATCATATCTACGTCAAATGATAAGATGAATCTACACTTACTCATTTCACTCTTCTATGTTAGCTTCATTCGTACTCTTCATATAAATGGATTGTTTATCCAAATTTTTCGCTGATGATAAAACTCTAATTTTCAGCCCGTATGCATCATGAAAACATACTTATTATCGTTCACGACCTTTCCACTCAAATTTCGAGACGAAATTTCTTTAACGGGTAGGTACTGTGACAACCCAGAAATTTCCAACCAAATTTAAACTTTAATCTTTATATGTTTCCGACACGATAAGCAATATTTGTTAAGTTAAATTTCAAGAATTTTAAACTATGTTCATACATTCATTCAACCTCGACCAAGTTCCAACGATTCACGAACCATTAAACGAATATGATTATATATGTATATGTGTATATATATTATAACTTAAAACGTAAACAAAATATTAGATTAAATACTTTATATGATTGTATCTGTTTCAAAATGTTTATCAATGGAATTAGAAGATAAGATCAAATGATTGAATTATCAGATATATTGAATTATGATTACAAGTCTCTGTTGAAAGACCCACGTTGATTTGAGAAATCTTTCCATTTTAACAATATTTGAAAAATGGTAAAGTGATTTATAAATAAGAACAAATTATCAATCACTGAGAACTAGACAAAGGATAGTGGAAGATTGAATCTCATAAAGACTCGATTGATCTATTTAGTTTCAAACGTACAAAAACGTTTTCAGTTTAAAAAGAACTTTATTATTAAAACGTATATAACTTTTATAAATATCTAGAACCACTTTTGACAACTCATTACTTAACTAGTATGATAAAGATAACGATATTTATATTTTATTTTATTAAATATATATAACGATTTAAATTAATATTATATATATTTATGCGCGGATTATACGTACATAGTTTTATACTTTTACTATACTTAAACTTTACCTTTACTTTATTTTAACTTTAATAATTCACTTTAATAATTCATACTTTAATGGTTCACTTTAATAATTCATACTTTAATAATTCACTTTAATAATTCATACTTTAATAATTCACTTTAATAATTCATACTTTAATAATTCACTTTAATAATTCATACTTTAATAATTCACTTTAATAATTCAAAAATCTATTATAAATAGAATTTAATAGGTTTTATTATTTCATAGAAACTTGAAAATATTTTTCTCTAAACTCTCTCAATCGATTTACATATATATATTTACTCCGTATTATTTCAAGATATTATTAGTATACATAAAATATTACGACGGAGTGCTGTCTGAGTGATTTCGAAATTGTTTTTCGAGTGGGATAGGATTAAGAAAATTATGGGTTATAACTATGGAGGTGATTGAGTATGGTTCATGGGTATGCTCGTGAGGTCAATATAGTGTTTATCATTTCCGTTGCGTCTACGTACCTTTCCTGCAATATTGAATCTCAATATTGATACGTGAGTACTCATAATTTAACTTTTACATACTAATAGTGTATCCCTGACTAGTGCTCGAGTATTTAGAATTATGCATGCTTGTACTTTTGATATTGCCCTTAGACAGGTTAGGTTGAATCTTGAATTAGTTACACTTGCGGTTGAGATAAGGTATAAGATATGCATGTCCTTGGAAAGCTAGCGAAAAATTAAGAACTTTTCCTTTAGATATCGAATGGTTTCGATGAACGGATTAGAAGTTATAATCAATTGAATTTTCGATATTTTTATTTAAAATGATTATTATAATCATCGTTTTTATCGTCGTTCTAGTTTTATCTTATTATTATCATTATTATTATCTTTATCAATAAAAGGGATTTATCATTAAAAATTATTATTTTTTTTATTTATTACTATCGTTATTATCATTAAAGTTATAATTAGTATTATTATTATTATTATTATTATTATTATTATTATTATTATTATTATTATTGGTATTATTATTATTATTATTATCATTATTAATATATATATCATTATTTAAAAATGGTTATTGTTATTGTTATTATTATTATTACTATATTATCATTAAGATAATTATAATTATTAGTATTATCATTAATAATGTTATAGTAACTATCATTATTAATATTAGTGTAATTAAAACAAATATTTGTAACACCTAATTATTTTGATTACTATTATTATCATTATTATAAACACGATATAAAAGACGATTAAAAGCTATTAAACGAAACGATTAGGAAATAATGGGTAAGAGTATCATGATAAAATTAAAATATTATAAGATATTGATTTAGATAAAATTATCGTTCTTATTATTTTTATCATTACTATTATTATTAAAAGTATCGTTAGTATTAAAACTATCATTTTAACAAAAATTATCATTTTAATAGAAATGTCATTGTTACTATAAAATATCATTATTATTATTATTTTAAATAGAATTATTATTTTAAAGATAATTTTAAAAATTATCGTAAATATTAAAGTTATCATAATTAGAATTATCGTTTTATCATAATGTCATCTTAGTAATTATAAATGTTGATATTTTTATAATAATAATTATTATTACAAAATAATACAACTTTTACTTACTATCATTATAGATATTATTTTCTCAAATAAATATGTGATACAAACATATTTTACTACGTGTAATAACTTTCTTTAATAATACCTATCATATTATCTTTATGATATTAAATGAACCCTATAAATTTTATTACTTAATATATATAAAAGTATATTTTATTATATAAATTTAATATAAAATTTTATTTATTAATAAATAAATTATATTATTTACTCTAATAAATCTTTTAAAAATATTTAAAAATATAAAACGACGATATTTAAACTATATATTAATCATGTATAGATTTTTGGAAATTATTTTGAGTCAAATTTACTTTTGTTGACTTTTGCATATTATTCTCGAGCATTAGGATTGTGGTACACTATGACTTGACCTAATTTGTTAGACAAATATTGACCAACACATAAATATATATAATTAATTTAGGTTCGTGAATCCGAGGCCAACCTTGCACTTGTTCAATGACGTTATATGTATTTTTACTACGAAATACAGTATGGTGAGTTTCATTTGCCTTTTTACCCTTTATATTTTTGGGACTGATAATACATGCGCTTTTATAAATGTTTGACGAAATAGACACAAGTAATTGAAACTACATTCTATGGTTGAATTATCGAAATCGAATATGTCCCTTTTTATTAAAGTCTGGTAATCTAAGAATTAGGGAACAGACACCCTAATTGACGCGAATCCTAAAGATAGATCTATTGGGCCTAACAAACCCCATCCAAAGTACCGGATGCTTTAGTACTTCGAAATTTATATCATGTCCGAAGGAGGATCCCGGAATGATAGGGGATATTCTTATATGTATCTAGTTAATGTCGGTTACCAGGTGTTCACCATATGAATGATTATTTTTGTCTCTATGCATGGGACGTATATTTATGAGAACTGGAAATGAAATTCTCGTGGTCTATTAAAATGATGGAAATAAATGATTATGATAAACTAATGAACTCACCAACCTTTTGGTTGACACTTTAAAGCATGTTTATTCTCAGGTGTTAAAGAAATCTTCCGCTGTGCATTTGCTCATTTTAAAGATATTACTTGGAGTCTTTCATAACATATTTAGAAGAACGTTGCATTCGAGTCATTGAGTTCATCAAAGATTATTATTAAATCAATTTATAGTTGGATAGTGAATATTATGAAATGGTATGCATGTCAGTCAATTTTCAATGTAAAGAAAGATTGTCTTTTAAAAACGAATGCAATGTTTGTAAAATGTATCATATAGAGGTCAAATACCTCGCAATGTAATCAACTATTGTGAATCATTTATAATGTATATGAACGGGTCCTTTCACTAGATATGGACAAAAACTATTACTCGCCCTAGTCATAACTTTTCAAAATTCATCGCCGATATTTTCAAGTACTCGATCACATCATTCCAAATCCAGATGCCACATCATCGTCTACCACAACCACGGATACTGATCCCACCAAAACTGAATCTTGGTTTCGCCTAGATGCCATTATTCTACAATGGATCTATAGCACTCATTAATTATCTCCTTCATATAATTCTTGAACGAGACTCTATCACTCAATTCACTTGGGAAAGACTGCAAGGTATATCTCAAGATAATAAGAACTCACGAGCCGTCCACTTGAAACACCAATTCACAAACATATTGGATAACTTTCCAAATGCATCCTCTTATTACCAGAAAAATCAAGTCTGTTGCTAACCAATTATCAAATGTTGATCCCGCTGTCAAGGATAATCGTATGTAGGGGTGTTTATCGATTCGGTCTTCGGTTTATTCGGTTCGGTTTTCTCGATTTTGAAACTATAAAAATAAAAACCAAAAATCAAACCGAAACTGAATTCAAATATTAAAACCGAAACTTGAATTTCGTTCGATTTCATTTAAAACCGAATTCGACTTTCAAATCGGTCTTTTTACTTTTTTTTCACCAGAAGAACAAAGATTAAAGTATTAAAATTTTCAAATATAATCCCAAACTAATATACATAATGAAACATATATACAAATTTACAAAATATAATAAGCTTATTGAATATCATAATAGATTATCATAATACAATACATATTATATCAAGAAAAAACAAAACAAAACAAAATCACTAGTTTAATGGAAAGACTTAAAGTAATTTATATCTTGGTTGTTATAGCATATACTTTTCCAATAAAATATATTGAAAAGAAGTTGTATGTTGATTTTATATATTCAACATACATATATATATATATATATATATATATATATATATATATATATATATATATATATATATATATATATATATATATATATATATTGACTTAAACATAAAAGTCGACTTGAAATTGTTACAGTTAGAAAAATATAGAGTGAAAGAAATTTGAAACAATATAAAAATAAAGATTTAAATAAGATTTCAAATCCGAGTAAACATAATTTGACTTGAAAAGTTAAGATATTTACTGAAATCACATCTCGTACATGCATATAATGATATTAATGAGTTGATATATTTTTAAGTATTGTATAAATTAGATTCAGTTTGATATTCGGTTAACCAAAGTCAAAAATTTCAAAATCGAAAATCTAACCGAAAAGAAGTGGCGGAGTCACATAGTGGATAGTGGGTGCAAGTGACACCACTCACTAGCCCAATAACTATACCTGAAAATTGAGACTCAAACACTCAAATTCGGGTCAAATGGGTTAAGTTTTCGGGTCAATTGGGTCTTGAGAAAAATTAGGCCTAACAATGTAAGTCAAAACTTAAAAAAGGATTCAAATGGGTTTCTCTCCAACCTATTAAGTCCTGCACAAAAAATGAATGAATGGGTCTAATGGGTATCAATACTCAAAGATCAATAAATAGAAATTGGTTTAATGGGTTTTGTGAATTGGTCAAATGGGTCGAACATAAAAAGTTTCATCCGTCAAAAATTTATAAAGCATTCATGTTTATATCATTTATTATGTATATTAATGTTTCTTATGTATATTTAATAAATAATAATAACAAAAATAATGTAATAAATATAAAAAAGCGATGTAACCCGTTTGACCCATTTTATCCAATTGAACTGTTACCCGTTTTGACCCGTTACCCAAATCGACCCAACCTGACCCATTTTGACCCGTTTAAAAAATTGACCCGTTTGACCTATGATCCATTTCATCCCAAAACCATTTTGACCCGTTACCCAAACCGACCCAACCTGACTCATTTTCCAGGCATACCAATAACCTTTAAGCCCAACACAAATTTCTAGCTTTATATTTGGTTTTATATAAAGTGACCCCACATATTTTAACTCATGACCCCATAAATTTCTACAACCCAAATCCAACCGCCAAGCATATTTTTTAAAGCCCAATTACATGAGATGTGATTTCCCCTTGCTAATAGATAATTAGGTAGGCACAAATTACAGATAAGATGAATTATTTATTTATTATTATTACATATACCTCAAATTAATTAATCTATAAATAATAATAAAATTTTATAATGATGATGTAATTATTAGGCTAATTCATTTGTTAAGAAAAATCAAAAAAAAAAAACTAAGCATGGTGGGTGATTTCATTAATTTAAATAATTTTGAATTAAAATTAAATCATATTAATTAATTATTATTATTAAATCTTATTAATAATTATTTTAATTAATAAAATTTAAATAATTTTGAATTATTTTAATTAATTATTTTGAATTGAGTACGAGAAAGTATAAAAGCTAGGCAGAAGGAAACAATTCTAAATTTATATTTTAATTTACTTATTTAAAATAAAATGACAACCAGTACTATCTCTTATGATTGGATGTGGATTGTTTAATATGCATTTTAGGTGTTTGATGAAATATTCAGCTGACGAGTTTCTTAGTCAGACTATGTGGTTCCACGGGTCATTAAATTAAATGACTTTAGCATTTACGTTCACTTAATACCTAAAACATATTATTAAACTGTTTCATGTAAATAAACTCGTGGTTCCACATGTTATTTCACTAGTGTTTATTGTATAATCTCATAGAGTCATATGCTCGGCAACTATTATTTTTTATATCTAACTACGAATTATTTAATATATATTTCAAATTAAAATATTACTATCACAACTATATTCAATATCATTTAATTATATCATGTGTATCTAGATGCAAAGCACATAAGGAAGGACTATATATATATATATATATATATGAAAAAAAGTAAAAAACTATCATCCGATGAGAGAAGAACCTTCAAGTCCAAATATTTTTGACAAATCTGATATGCGAAACCAATGAATGATGAATGAAAGATGAATATGTGAACAAATGTCTTCTTAATGCCATTGAAAAAAAAATCATAGGAGACAATTGTGTTAGAAGATAAATTGAATTTTTTGCACTTGGAATTAATCATAGTTTGTCAATTAAATTTTCATGACTCGGTATATTCTAGTTTTATTATGTGACACCACTCATTCAAATTCCTGGCTTTTCCACTGCCGAAAAGACAACTTCAAATTCAGTTTTGGCTTTGCTCGATTCAAAAACCATATAAAAAAATCGGTTTGGTTTTTCTCGACTTGGTTTCGATTCGATATTTAATTAAACGGTTTCAAACCATATATTGAATACCCCTAATCGTATGGCCCTACAATAATTGCCGGTTAAACGATAACTATAATGAGGTTTGGGCTATCCTCTAAAGTACTAAACTTCTTCCCGCCTTTTATGAAGCCAAATCAATATTAATCCTTGAAGAATCCAAAAAGCAAAAACACGCATCTCATGCATCTCAAACATCCAACAACCACCAAAATGCACTTATGACTTCTACCGTTTCACTACCAACACAACAACATTCCCCTACTTGATACTCAAACAACAAAATCTATGGTTCAACAGAGGACGAAGCAACAACAGTTGTGGTCGTTAGCTCTATAACTGAGGTTTTCCCTCTCGATATTGAACGCATCCTCATTGCGCTTATAGCCCATGGGTCTGGCCGTCTGGCAACAACAGCCACAATGGGCTCCTGCACCCTGTCCTTACCCTACCACTTTGTGGATATAACCCAATAACGCATCAAAGGACAAAACACATAGAACTAGATATTCATTTTTTATGATAAAAGGTCGCATGTGGTCACGTGGGTGTTCTTCACGTCCCTACTCGTTTTCACTAGTTGACATTTCACCAAAAGGTTACCTTGAATATCGTTTGAAAAATTTAGGTCCGGTATTTGTCTTCATTCTACTTTGGTTGTGACTGAGGGAAGATTATAGTATATGTATATAAGATAGTCAAACAGTATTGTATATCCTATCCATAAGTAGTGGATAGTTTGGAAAGTATGTTATAAATTAGCCAGAATAAATGTTAACCGTATAATCATCTATTTATGTGTATATATACGATCATAGTTCTGAAATACAAGCATATTTGACTCTCTCTTTCATCTAGAATGTAAAGGAATTTCTAATGGCGAAACTACAACCGACGATAAACAAAAAGATTGTGACGATAAATTCATACGTAATAAACTTAGACGACTTGTATCGGTGGTAAGACACGACGTGTCTTGCCGATCTGGAGGGGAAGAAACGCAAGAAACAGGCGTATCAAGCCGTCACTTGCAGGAGTTTCCAAGCTTCGCGTTTGAATGAGACGAGGAAGGAGACGGATGTCACTTACACGTGGCATTCATTGATTGTTTTTTTTTTACCGTTGCAGACTAAAAAAAAATATTGTTTGTATTTAATTTTGATTTTCTATATATATGTACACGGATGATACATTTTAATCTCACACACTCCACATTTTCCTTCTTATTTTCTTATCAAAATACATACAATCTACTAATTTAATTAGTTCACAATGGATAAAACTTTCAAAATGCTAGAGTTTCTTGTGGATGATTAGGATGATGAAAAGATTGTTAGTTTTGTTAATAGTCTAGCGCAAGAAGAAGTCGATGGAGAGGCAAGCAGTCGAGTCCCTCGAACCCGGGTTATATTAATAGGGATCGTGAAGATACGGCTATAAGGTTATACAATGATTATTTTGCGGAGTCACTGATGTTTCCTGAAAATTATTTTAAACGACGTTTTCGAATGAGTCGTGAGTCATTTCTTCGAATTGTTGAAGGTATATCTAATTTTAATAGTGCCGTTATTCTTGATTATTTTATGTATTTTCAGGAACGTCCCGATGCAACGGGCCGTCAAAGTTTGACAATTCTCCAAAAATGCACAGCGGCCATATGTCAAATGGCATATGGAACAACTCCTGATTTGTTTGATGAATATATAAAAATTGGGGAGAAAACGGTTGCGTTATGTCTTGAAAATTTTTGTCAATGCGTATTTCATTTGTTTGCTAGACAGTATAGGCGAAAACCAACTGCCGAAGATATTGCTAGACTTTATAATTTTCATGCACAAAAACATGGTTTACCGGGTATGTTAGGTAGTATTGATTGTATGCATTGGGAGTGAAAGAATTGTCCTATTGCTTGGCAAGGACAATACACCAGAGGTGATCAAAAAAGGCCTTCTGTTATGCTTGAATCAGTCGCCTCACAAGATTTGTGGATATGGCATACATTCTTTGGTATGACATGTTCGAACAACGACATTAACGTTTTAAATTTTTCTCCATTGTTTAACACTATAAAAGATGGAACTGCTCCACCTTCACCATTTGAAGTAAACGGGCGTCGCCACGAAAGAGGGTACTTAGGTGATGGTATATACCCAGATTAGGCTATATTGGTAAAAGTGCCTCATAATCCAACTGACGAACTTCGTAAAAAATTTAAATGGTTTCAAGAAAGTGCAAGGAAAGATATTGAACGTGCATTTGGAGTATTACATGGTAGATTTGCAATGTTAAAAACCCCGACGAGAACTATTGACTTCAACAAAATTAGAAGACATATGTATGCTTGTATTGTATTACATTACATGATTCAAGAAAATAAAGGTTTTGTGATTGAACGGTGAGAAGAAAGAATGATACAAAGGAACCCACCAGGTCGGTTAGAAAGGAATTTGAGGGATCGAGATGCAAGGATTAAGGAAATAAAATATAAGCAAGTTCACAAACAGTTGAAGGCAGATTTAACCGAGCACGTTTGGAACTTATCACATTACTTTCGTACTGCTAATAATGAGTAATTTGTTATGTATTTTCTAGTTTCGTTTAGGAATTTTAAAGTTATGTAATTTTTCGTTTTAGTAATTTAAATTAATGTATATTATGTTTATTTATATTTATGAATTGTTTTTCTATTTTAAAGGTTTTGCCGTTTATTTCATTAATTCCTAAACGATTATATTAATTTCTAAAAAAAAGAACAACAACATACTTTCCTAAAAACGATTAATTTAATTCCTAACGGCTATCTTCAACAAATACATTCATCAATCTTCGTAATCGCGAATATCGTATTGCTTCTATGGCTGAGATTCAGGTACAACTTCATATTCACTTGCCTCAATGGCGTAGCTCTCATCAATTCATTCGGTGTAAAGCGTAATTGGTTGATTACGTAACAAGGCTCGCCCAATCACACCAAAACAATCGTGATCTTCTTCAAGTAGCGAGACAGGACCATTGGGTTTTTTGAAAAACCATACTTGTTTGAACATGTAAGGTATGTCATGCTGGAGCAACTCAAGCAGCTTCAAATAATTAGGACACTCACGCACATCTATGTAATAATCTCGTGTTTCGTACGGGGTATAATTCATCAATTCCTGATCAAATTCACCTCCGTAATGAATTTTAACGCAAACATTCAACGGGCTCATTTCGAAGTGTGTGTGTTATGATTTGAGAGTTTTAGAAGAGATGAAGTGTGTGTTATGATTTGAGAAGAGTGGTTGTATATATATGTGGGTAAAAACTAGCCTTTTTTTAAAAAAAAAAAAGAAAAAAGAAAAAACGGTTCAATAATATAGCCGTTATAATTTAAAAATATTTTTAAAATATAAATATAAGCATATAATAATAAAAATAATATAATATAAATATAAATAAATAAAACAGAAAAGGAAAACTAAAATGTCACTTCAGCATTCCACTAAAAGTAACATCAAAAAAGAAATATCACCACTACTTCACTCAAAAAAGAAACACGTCATACTCATTTAAAAAGTGTAAAAAAACGAGTGACACCACAATAAAGGCGTCTTATAAGTTGAAGTCAATTTGTTTAACGGTAAGCGTTTTTAAGTGAAATAAGGTAAGTCTAGTCAAAAGTCGTCTACTGTCGCCGACTTGTTCACCGCAATTAACACGTGTCGCATATTCTATGGTTAATGTAGCTGCCATTGTTGACTTTAATTATCCACGTACACCGGGCTTCCTATAACACAACCAATCAAAATAAGTACTCCTGTAAATGCAAATTTAAACGCGTGAAGAAATCAAACATTCAAATCCATGTAAGCCCGTTTTCAAAAACTTTCAATTTCGAACAAAAAAAGTCTTGATTTTGAATTCTGGGTATCAATTTTCTCGGGTGAAAACTGATGGGTTTATTTGCGTTGTTCAATCTTTTACCCGTTTCTACGGTTTCGGGTCATATCGAATTACCGCAACAATCACGGCGGATGCTTGTTGATTCGGGGTCGAAAGATGGGAATAAAACTGGTTTCAGCTCATTTGAATTGATATTAATTATAGTTGTATCACTAATTGTTTTAATTCTTATAGCTTTGATCGTTGTTTACTTTTGTTTTCGAAAACTTAAACGGAATTCATCACGAGTTAACGGAGTTCCGTCACCACGTCGTTCGGGCACCGAACGTCTCGTGATCTTTAGAGAGCTCGGTGTACCGTTAACTTTTGACTCCGTTATTCAAGCTACCGGAAACTTCACTATGAAATATTGTATTGGTAGTGGCGGTTTCGGGTCAACTTATCGGGCAGAAATAAATCCGGGCACGACAGTTGCCGTGAAACGGCTGACCGTAGAAATGTGTCAAGGGGTCCCACAATTCAATGCAGAAATTCGTAGTTTAGGCCGAATTAAACATCCGAATCTTATAACATTGATCGGATATTGTGCTAGTGAATCAGAAATGTTATTAGTTTATAATTATATTTCTGGTGGTAGTTTGGAGGATTTTATTAGGTTAAACAAAAATCGAGTTACCGGGGTGAAAGTAGTTACTAAAATTGCTGCTGAAGTGGCAGGCGCGTTGGCATTTTTACACGACGATTGTAGTCCACGTATACTTCATCGAGACGTTAAGCCGAGTAATATCTTACTAGATAATAATTATAATGCTTATTTGTCGGATTTTGGGTTGTCACGCTTGCTCGAGGGGTTCGAGACACACGTGACAACCGGGGTTGCGGGGACATTTGGTTATGTGGCGCCCGAATATGCTTTAGCATGTAGGGCGTCGTATAAGGCAGATGTGTATAGTTATGGGGTGATGTTACTTGAATTGATATCAGATAAGCGGGCTTTGGACATGTCTTTTTCGGGTCAAGAGAATGGTTTTACGATTGTGACGTGGGCGACTATGCTATGGGAAGAGGGGCGGATGGATGAGGTGTTTGCGGATGGATTGTGGGCCTCGGGGCCGGAAAATGTGTTGCCGGAGTTGTTACAATTGGGATTGAGTTGTACGATGGAATCGGCTCCCAAAAGGCCTACCATGAGGCAAGTTGTAAGAAAATTGAGGCAAATACAATGTTGTTTTTGATTGTTGACTTTGTCAAATGTATAGTTTGATTTTTTTTCAAGGTAACGAAATGTATGGTTCAAGTTGTCCATTATGTTATCTACTTTTTATGTTCATACTATGTATCCGTATGAGTTAGAGTATCGTTTTACAGTGAAAGTGAATGGAAGTTTCTGAGTGTCCAGCAGACCTTTGAATGTACTTTTCCAAGTGATCAAAATGATTACAAATTCCACATAAATGATATACTACGTGCTGTATAACTACTTGACATCTAAAAAAACGAATTTTTAAAACTGATATTAAAGCCCCCGGTGAGGATCGAACTCACGACCTTTCCCTTACGAAGGGAACGCACTACCACTATGCTACGGAGGCACATGTTTGTAACTCTTATTAATTTAAATTACTTATATAAATCTACAAGTGTTCTATGACCACGTTTTCAGCTTTGCAATCCAATTTTGTTATTACTCCGTACTATTTTTACCCGTGTACTTTCTTCGACGATTTATGCGACTTCCGTTTCTTCGATTCTATTCGGGTATGTATATGATTACTCGTTTCGTTATATAAACTAATGTTTAATGATCTTCTGTAACTGCAAATTTGAATTCTTTTAATGAAACCTTTTTCGCTTTATTTTTGTTTTATGTATTAAATGCCAAGTGTTTGATGAAATTCCCCAATGAGATTGTTTAAGTTTCTCAAGCATAGATTCCCACAAAAGCATCCAATTGATGCGTTGTTGCACATTTGATCTCTATTTAAAATAAAAAAAAAAAAATTAATTTGATTGTGATATTTAATACTGCCTACTATGTTAAGGGTTCGGTAAGGGATTGTTTGGGTAAGCTTATTGTCAGAGCTTATGTGCTTATAAAAATTCGAAAAAGCCACTCAAAGCCAGCTTACTGGCTTTTCGCACGTAAGCTTTCGATCGTCATTTATGTTGTTTTTTTTAATGTTAAATGTCTTAATATGTGTCTAGTTTAACTAACACTGTATTAATTCTTGGTAAAAACTAAACGGTAACGGGTCATCGATTATGTTATGCTTTTGAAACAGATCTTAGTTGAAGTTTTTAGCATACATCATGTTAGAAGGGGCTCGAGTTCGACTTAGAGGTTGGCAGCAGGCTGCAGTTGCTGTTGGGTCTGCAGTTGGTGCATTAGTAGATCCAAGACGAGCTGATTTGATAGCTGCTTTGGGGGAGACAACTGGGAAACCTGCTTTCGAGAGAGTACTTGAAAGAATGAAAAAGAGTCCTGAAGGCAGAGTATGACCCTTTCGCTAATTCTGTTATTTGAATGTTAATTTCAGTATTTATTGTAGTTGAAACTAATGGCTGGGCGGGTTACATGTCCTGGTTGAAATTGATCAATTTTTGGTACAGATCAAATGGACAGTGTTTGGTTGAATTGCAAACACGTTATATGTCTTATATCGGTAATAAATGTGTTGCATATGGTTACAAAGACAATACTATCATAGGAGTAAGCTTCTATTTTTTGAATGAAATGATATAGAAGGTTGTATTGTATGGCATAATAGCATATAAATACATTTTGGATGACTTATAATCCGTTTCACATTTCTCTTTTAGTTAATTATCTTGGCATGCTTGAGACATAATGGTAACCTAAACCGATCATGTGTAAGTAAATAGGTTGAAATTGCCTGCTGGTATTTGTCAGTGTTGTCTTGTTTTAATCCTTGAAATAGGTAAGACCTATGGTCAACTTGAAATGCCCCGTCCTAATCCATCTGGACGAAGTCATCATCATTTGATCCCAGAGCGATGATCGACTCCAAGTAACGTCCTTAAAATGAGCAAATGCACAGCGGAAGGTTTCTTTCATACCTGAGAATAAACATGCTTTCAAGTGTCAACCAAAAGGTTGGTGAGTTCATAAGTTTATCATAAATAATCATTTCATAATTCTAATAAACCACAAGATTTCATATTTTCATTTCTCATAAACATACATCCCATGCATAGAGACAAAAATATCATTCATATGGATTGAACACCTGGTAACCGACATTCACAATATACATATACGAATATCCCCATCATTCCGGGATCCTCCTTCGGACATGATATAAATTTCGAAGTACTAAAGCATCCGGTACTTTGGATGGGGCTTGTTGGGCCCGATAGATCTATCTTTAGAGTTCGCGTCAATTAGGGTGTATGTTCCCTAATTCTTAGATTACCAGACTTAATAAAAAGGGGCATATTCGATTTCGATCATTCAACCATATAATGTAGTTTCGATTACTTGTGTCTATTTCGTAAAATATTTATAAAAACATCGCATGTATTCTCAGTCCCAAAAATATATATTGCAAAAGCATTTAAAAAGGGATTAATGAAACTCACGCATATAAATATTGTAAAACAGTTAATAAAACAGTGCATGTATTTTCAGCCCAAAAATGTAATGAGTAAAAGGGAATAAATAAACTCACCTAATGTATTTTGTAGTAAAAATACATATGACTATATTGAACAAGTGTAGGGTTTGCCTCGGATTCACGAACCTATATCATTCATATGTATATTAATACATGTATTCGTAATCAAATAAATTTATATATTATATCTTAAATTATATATCTTATATATAAATTTGTATATATTTAAAATAGTTAATTTTATATAGTTTAATATTATATTAAAAATACATAATTTGTAATATGTAAATACTTATATAAATAATCTTAATATATATAATTATATGATATGAAATGTTAGGGTAGTTGTAACAAATATACTCTTTTATGGAAAATATTTATTTGTTATGATAATATTGTTAATATAAAAGTAATAATGATAATAATAATAATAACTTTAATACTAATACTTATGTTCATACTAAATATAATAATACTCATAATATTTATTTTAATTATAATAATGTAAACTAAATTAGTAAAAATCATGATAATAATAACTAACATAATAATAATAATAATAATAATAATAATAATAATAATAATAATAATAATAATAATAATAATAATAATAATGATAATTATAATAATAATAATAATTATAAGGAGTTACATATATTTATACTTAATATTTTTAATGATCGTGACCATACTTATAATTATCCTAATATCTTAATAATATTATTATATTATCATTTTTATTATAATAGTTATAGCCATATAATATCGTTTTAAATTCTTATCATTAATCCATTTTGTATTATACCTATCATGATATTGTATTAGTAACCATATTAACCACAATTTTAGTACTTTATTAATACTTAATCATAATAATAATAATAATAATAATTATAGTAATATGAATAATACTACCTTTAGAGTAGTCATCTTCAAAAAAAAAAATGTCAGTGCTCAGGCTTGAACCCAAGACCTCTCATGTAACACCAACACACCCCAAATAATCGTTTAGTGGCCTGCGGCCCAATACCTCAGTCCAATTGTGTAATCCAATAACTAAATAAAAGAAGTCCACTTTTAAAAAAAAATGATTTGTTGGGCAATAATAATATAAACAGCTTAAGCCCAAAAGTCTCGATGGCCTGCCTTATCATACGGTCCCCTATCATTTATCATTATAATTTTTATTTTTTTTATTCACAGCTCAGCTTCGTTTTCCCCAAAATCCTACGAGCTCCCAAATTTTCCAAGATCCCGTTCAATAATCAAGTCACAAGATCAATTGAAATTGTTTCCTAAACCCTCGATTAAGAAGTCTGTGAGGGAAATCAAGACTAAGATCAACAACAGCTCCGATTTTGTTAATAACAGAGGCGATGGTGATGATGGATCTGTAAGTCAGAAATTGAAATTCAAATCCATCTTATCAAATGTTTATCTGTTTAATTATTTATTATTATATTATTATTATATTTTTTATATGAACATGATATAGATGAAGGATAATGGTATTGGTAGTAATAGATGATTGTTTGTTTGATGGCGAGTCACAACAGAAACAGAGTAGTAGCAACTGAATGATGACGTATAGTTGGGGTATTGTCAAGCATTAACAAAGATAGTAAATATGGTTCTAACCTATATAATGATGGGTTGATAATGGTTTCTTGGTTTGGCTCGATTGAACAGAAAAATAGAAAGTAATTATGGTGTTAGTAATTTAATGGGTTCCGGTGGTTTGCAGGGGTGGTGATTGACAAGGTGAGGGTGTTGGAGACGACAGGTGGGGTGGTTCGATGATGATGGTTTTTGGTTTCTTTTTGGGTTTTGCCTGATTAATACGAAAAGTAAAAGATATTGATGCTCATTAGTCGGCTAAAATGAAGTCTGACCTTTTAATGAATTTGGATAGAACCCACAAACAGAAGTTGCTGAATAATCTTAATAATTGTTTCTTTATTCTCTTCTGTTATACTTTTCGAATAGCAGTAGTTGAGCAGTTGCAGCCAGGCGACTAGGAGCAGCTAAAACAGAATCAAATAGCAGTAGGAGAACGGGCTGTTATGGTGCTTGTGATATAAAGCGAAAGGTAAATAAGCATATAGCTGTAGCAGTAATCACATATATTAGTAATTGAGTTTTGATGATGGTTTACATGATTATCATGGTAGTGGTTGTTTGCTATGGTTTGAAGTGGTGATCGAAGTTTTATGAAGAAGAAGATGTAATCTTTTGTTGTGTCGGTGAATTAAGGAGTGAAATGAAGCAGAGAAGGCAAGTAGAGGAATGAGGAAAAGGAGAAAAGTGATGATTGATATTCATTATCCTCTTGGTATATGAATTTTTATGTATATAATTAGATAGAGGGTAGGTTGATTAAATGAATAACTAGGGAAACAATAATTCAAAGTTATCAATCATGCACAGTTATAATTTACTTTTCATATTAAATTAGAAATGTGTAATATGTGACGTTACTTATTAATAGTTATTAGTGATTAGTTATAGTCCTTGGCAAAAAGTCATAATGGTTGATGTCCTATATATACATGTATGTACGGTTATGTATGTGGTGTGGTGGAATTGCATCAATAGAATAATTAAAATATTTCCCACTCAATTTGGTTTTTCACCTGGTCAGTATCCCACTAAGTTTAAATCATAACATAATCAAAGTGGCATCAAGTTTAAACGGTATTTTGCATACGATGATTATTTGTTAAGGTGGTCAAATTTCAAGACAATTTCTTGAACATGCATACTATGTGGTACAAGTAACAAACATATTGTTAATTACACAATTTACTTTCTACAATGTTTACCAACGAATTAATGAAAGGAGAAGGGAGGTGGGTGTTCTCTATCTAAACCCATTGATATATATATACATATATAATATATAATATATAATAATTATAATATTAATGATAGTAATAATAATATTTTAATTAATCATATTATCGAGGATTGAAAGGAAATAGTATCAAACACACTAGCACGTGAAATTCTCGAATAGTAAAGCCACCAGTTAATATCTATCGACTTTTATTTAAAATCAAGGGTATTATATGGTTTATTATTTTACAATTTAGTTCTTACAATTAATTAATATATTATTTCAAATTATGTTTCAACTTAATATATATATAAATGTATATGTATCTATTTATAAGTAGTTGTTCGTGAATCGTCGGAACGGGTCGAAGGTCAAATGGTTTCTTAAACTAGTTTAAAAATTTTGAAATTCAATTTAATAGACTTTGCTTATCATGTCGAAACCATATAAAGATTAAGTTTAAATTTGATCGGAAATTTTTGGGTCGTCACAGTACCTGCCCGTTAAAGAAATTTCGTCCCGAAATTTGAGTGAGGTCGTCATGGCTAACAATAAATATGTTTCCCTGACGAATATGAGCTGATAAATAGAGTTTTATCATTATTGAATAATAAAAATAATTCGATTATTCGAAGAGCACGAATGAAGCTATCACAAAAGAGTGAAATGAATAAATGAAGTTTCGTTTTAACTTTTGACGTTGTCTTGGTTGAATTCCGGAATTCAAGGGATATAAAGAAAATCTTCGAAATCTAAAAGATTTGATTCTTCGACGAATAAGGAAAATAAAATTTCTATAATTAAATACGGTGATCTGCCTCGATTACTCTGTCTGATATTTCCATTATAAATTAAACTTTTTCCGTTCCATTATTCTCACCATTCCTATACTTTCTTTCTTAGTTCATACATCCAAAAGATTGTGAAAATGCTTAATCCATTTCTAATCCTTGATATTTTTCTAATTATCATTTCTGTCATCCCTCTTTTCAATCTTTCCACCAGAAAAATCTGTTTACTTCTATTATTACCTTGGGGTGATACTATTCTTAATTCTACCGTGTCCTTATATTGCTATTCATATTAATATCCATGGTTTGTAACCTATGTGTTGTTATTGGGCTTTATATTTTCTCTTATATTTTGGATCTCTTTACCTTTTTATTATCCTCTCGACCTTTAGTAAAGCGAGCAACGGTCCAGAATCCGTAAGTACGGAGTTTTCGAATGAACTTAATGTTCTAGCCAAGAAAGAACGTAATCGTACGATTTGATTAGTCAAATTATCAGAATCATTGAGAATAGAACTATCAAGAATATACTTTCTTGATATGTTCAGAAGTTAATCAGAATGAAAGAGTTATGTAACATGACACATGATGACGTTATAATCTGTGAATTATCATGTTCCATTTAAAAACTCAGCATGACTTATTGTAATATAATCACGTTGATCAAATGTCATTATATTATACTAACTCATGCATCAGTTCCCAACATTACTTCAATAACATTCATATTTTAAGCTCGGTAGTTTATAGAATATAGAAACTAATAGTTTCTATATGATGTAACACTGATAGCACGAAGAGATTAATGATTTCAGATAAGAATAGTTATGAAAATATCTTCAGAAATATGGAAGATATTTATAATGAAAGATACGATGATATCTTGAAATTTCTAATATCGAAGGATGGTGAAGGAAATTTGTCCGCAAGAGTTTGGAGTCAGAAGTAAGGTATTCGCTAAAGATTTAATCAGAAACAGAATCATCAGGATTCTTAATGTACAAGTTTAGTCCTTTTGATTTGTTCAGAGACTCCTTCGTGATTTCGCATAATCTGCTTTTTGGTACTATTTTTCTTTTCTTTCTATTGAGCGTTTCCAACACTCCATTCTTTTGTGACAACCCGGAAATTCCTAACCAAATTTAAACTTTAATCTTTATATGTTTCCGACACGATAAGCAATATTTGTTAAGTTAAATTTCAAGAATTTTAAACTATGTTCATACATTCATTCAACCTCGACCAAGTTCCAACGATTCACGAACCATTATACGAATATGATTATATATGTATATGTGTATATATATTATAACTTGAAACGTAAACAAAATATTAGATTAAATACTTTATATGATTGTATCTGTTTCAAAATGTTTATCAATGGAATTAGAAGATAAGATCAAATGATTGAATTATCAGATATATTGAATTATGATTACAAGTTTCTTTTGAAAGGCCCACGTTGATTTGAGAAATCTTTCCATTTTAACAATATTCGAAAAATGGTAAAGTGATTTATAAATAAGAACAAATTGTCAATCATTGAGAACTAGACAAAGGATAGTGGAAGATTGAATCTCATAAAGACTCGATTGATCTATTTAGTTTCAAACGTACAAAAACGTTTTCAGTTTAAAAAGAACTTTATTATTAAAACGTATATAACTTTTATAAATATCTAGAACTACTTTTGACAACTCATTACTTAACTAGTATGATAAAGATAACGATATTTATATTTTATTTTATTAAATATATATAACGATTTAAATTAATATTATATATATTTATATGCGTATTATACGTACATAGTTTTATACTTTTACTATACTTAAACTTTACCTTTACTTTATTTTTACTTTACTTTAACTTTAATAATTCACTTTAATAATTCATACTTTAATAATTCACTTTAATAATTCATACTTTAATAATTCATACTTTAATAATTCACTTTAATAATTTATACTTTAATAATTCACTTTAATAATTCATACTTTAATAATTCACTTTAATAATTCAAAAATCTATTATAAATAGAATTCAATAGGTTTCATTATTTCATAGAAACTTGAAAATATTTTTCTCTAAACTCTCTCAATCAATTTACATATATATATTTACTCCGTATTATTTCAAGATATTATTAGTATACATAAAATATTACGACGGAGTGCTGTCCGAGTGATTTCGAAATTGTTTTTCGAGTAGGATAGGATTAAGGAAATTATGGGTTATAGCTATGGAGGTGATTGAGTATGGTTCATGGGTATGCTCGTGAGGTCAATATAGTGTTTATCATTACCGTTGCGTCTACGAACCTTTCCTGCAATATTGAATCTCAATATTGATACGTGAGTTGTAGTGACCCGAACTTTTCCATGTTTATATATATTAATTGAGATTGATGTTTACATGATTAAATGTTTCCAACATGTTAAGCAATCAAACTTGTTAAGACTTGATTAATTGAAATAGGTTTCATATAGACAATTGACCACCCAAGTTGACCGGTGATTCACGAACGTTAAAACTTGTAAAAAAACTATATGATGACATATATATGGTTATATATATAGTTAACATGATATTATGATAAGTAAACATATCATTAATTATATTAACAATGAACTACATATGTAAAAACAAGACTACTAACTTAATGATTTTGAAACGAGACATATATGTAACGTTTATCGTTGTAACGACATTTAATGTATATATATCATATTAAGAGATATTCGTACATCATAATATCATGATAATATAATAATTTAAAATCTCTTTTGATATTATAAACATTGGGTTAACAACATTTAACAAGATCGTTAACCTAAAGGTTTCAAAACAACACTTACATGTAACGACTAACGATGACTTAACGACTCAGTTAAAATGTATATACATGTAGTGTTTTAATATGTATTTATACACTTTTGAAAGACTTCAATACACTTATCAAAATACTTCTACTTAACAAAAATGCTTACAATTACATTCTCGTTCAGTTTCATCAACAATTCTACTCGTATGCACCCGTATTCCTACTCGTACAATACACAGCTTTTAGATGTATGTACTATTGGTATATACACTCCAATGATCAGCTCTTAGCAGCCCATGTGAGTCACCTAACACATGTGGGAACCATCATTTGGCAACTAGCATGAAATATCTCATAAGATTACAAAAATATGAGTAATCATTCATGACTTATTTACATGAAAACAAAATTACATATCCTTTATATCTAATCCATACACCAACGACCAAAAACACCTACAAACACTTTCATTCTTCAATTTTCTTCATCTAATTGAACTCTCTCAAGTTCTATCTTCAAGTTCTAAGTGTTCTTCATAAATTCCAAAAGTTCTAGTTTCATAAAATCAAGAATACTTTCAAGTTTGCTAGCTCACTTCCAATCTTGTAAGGTGATCATCCAACCTCAAGAAATCTTTGTTTCTTACAGTAGGTTATCATTCTAATACAAGGTAATAATCATATTCAAACTTTGGTTCAATTTCTATAACTATAACAATCTTATTTCAAGTGATGATCTTACTTGAACTTGTTTTCGTGTCATGATTTTGCTTCAAGAACTTTGAGCCATCCAAGGATCCATTGAAGCTAGATCCATTTTTCTCTTTTCCAGTAGGTTCATCCAAGGAACTTAAGGTAGTAATGATGTTCATAACATCATTCGATTCATACATATAAAGCTATCTTATTCGAAGGTTTAAACTTGTAATCACTAGAACATAGTTTAGTTAATTCTAAACTTGTTCGCAAACAAAAGTTAATCCTTCTAACTTGACTTTTAAAATCAACTAAACACATGTTCTATATCTATATGATATGCTAACTTAATGATTTAAAACCTGGAAACACGAAAAACACCGTAAAACCGGATTTACGCCGTCGTAGTAACACCGCGGGCTGTTTTGGGTTAGTTAACTAAAAACTATGATAAACTTTGATTTAAAAGTTGTTATTCTGAGAAAATGATTTTTATTATGAACATGAAACTATATCCAAAAATTATGGTTAAACTCAAAGTGGAAGTATGTTTTCTAAAATGGTCATCTAGACGTCGTTCTTTCGACTGAAATGACTACCTTTACAAAAACGACTTGTAACTTATTTTTCCGACTAGAAACCTATACTTTTTTTGTTTAGATTCATAAAATATAGTTCAATATGAAACCATAGCAATTTGATTCACTCAAAACGGATTTAAAATGAAGAAGTTATGGGTAAAACAAGATTGGATAATTTTTCTCATTTTAGCTACGTGAAAATTGGTAACAAATCTATTCCAACCATAACTTAATCAACTTGTATTATATATTATGTAATCTTGAGATACCATAGACACGTATACAATGTTTCGACCTATCATGTCGACACATCTATATATATTTCGGAACAACCATAGACACTCTATATGTGAATGTTGGAGTTAGCTATACAGGGTTGAGGTTGATTCCAAAATATATATAGTTTGAGTTGTGATCAATACTGAGATACGTATACACTGGGTCGTGGATTGATTCAAGATAATATTTATCGATTTATTTCTGTACATCTAACTGTGGACAACTAGTTGTAGGTTACTAACGAGGACAGCTGACTTAATAAACTTAAAACATCAAAATATATTAAAAGTGTTGTAAATATATTTTGAACATACTTTGATATATATGTATATATTGTTATAGGTTCGTGAATCAACCAGTGGCCAAGTCTTACTTCCCGACGAAGTAAAAATCTGTGAAAGTGAGTTATAGTCCCACTTTTAAAATCTAATATTTTTGGGATGAGAATACATGCAGGTTTTATAAATGATTTACAAAATAGACACAAGTACGTGAAACTACATTCTATGGTTGAATTATCGAAATCGAATATGCCCCTTTTTATTAAGTCTGGTAATCTAAGAATTAGGGAACAGACACCCTAATTGACGCGAATCCTAAAGATAGATCTATTGGGCCTAACAAACCCCATCCAAAGTACCGGATGCTTTAGTACTTCGAAATTATATCATATCCGAAGGGTGTCCCGGAATGATGGGGATATTCTTATATATGCATCTTGTTATTGTCGGTTACCAGGTGTTCACCATATGAATGATTTTTATCTCTATGTATGGGATGTGTATTGAAATATGAAATCTTGTGGTCTATTATTATGATTTGGTATATATAGGTTAAACCTATAACTCACCAACATTTTTGTTGACGTTTTAAGCATGTTTATTCTCAGGTGATTATTAAGAGCTTCCGCTGTCGCATACTTAAATAAGGACGAGATTTGGAGTCCATGCTTGTATGATATTGTGTAAAAACTGCATTCAAGAAACTTATTTTGTTGTAACATATTTGTATTGTAAACCATTATGTAATGGTCGTGTGTAAACAGGATATTTTAGATTATCATTATTTGATAATCTACGTAAAGCTTTTTAAACCTTTATTGATGAAATAAAGGTTATGGTTTGTTTTAAAATGAATGCAGTCTTTGAAAAACGTCTCATATAGAGGTCAAAACCTCGCAACGAAATCAATTAATATGGAACGTTTTTAATCAATAAGAACGGGACATTTCAGTTGGTATCCGAGCGTTGGTCTTAGAGAACCAGAAAATTTGCATTAGTGTGTCTTATCGAGTTTGTTAGGATGCATTAGTGATTCTGGACTTCGACCGTGTTTTCTTTAAAAATGATTGCTTAACATTTTTGTTGGAAACTATATATTTTTAACATATGAATATTATGTGATATATTAATCTCTTAACGTGTTTGATATTATGTGATAGATGTCTACCTCTAGAACAAGTCCCATTGACTCACCTAATAATAATGAAGAGTCAAATGTAAATTGGAATGATTCGTGGACTGATTCACAAGTTCCCGAAGAGGAACCGGAAGAAGAGTCGGAACCGGAAGAAGAATCAGAACCGGAAGAAGAATCGGAACCGGAAGAAGAATCGGAACCGGTGGGGGAAATAATAAAACGGTTAAGTAAAAGAGAATCCTCAACCAACCGACCAAGGTTAATTATGGTCAATGGTGTTTCTGCCAAGGAAGCAAAATATTGGGAGGATTTCCAATTCTCCGATGAATCGGATTCCGACGAGAATTCCGATGATGTTATAGAAATTACCCCAACTGAATTTAAAAAGGCAAAAGAAAATAATAAGGGAAAG
This sequence comes from Rutidosis leptorrhynchoides, assembly GCF_046630445.1. Lineage (NCBI taxonomy): Eukaryota > Viridiplantae > Streptophyta > Magnoliopsida > Asterales > Asteraceae > Rutidosis > Rutidosis leptorrhynchoides. Next base: position 97,998,752 of record NC_092336.1, read on the forward strand.
GGCATAAAAATAGAGAAATCTAATTCCAACCCCGATGAACTTTATATGTATCGTCAACCCCCAAAGTCCTTAAGTTGTAACAATGACCCGGGAACCTCTAAACCACCAGGTTTTTCTAAACCAATGTGGAAAATTACGGCTCGTATTAGGGGAACATCATATATCCCTAGAAACTTGGCAAAACGAACCAAAACCGAAGAAGAAGAAACAAGCGAGTCGGAATAAGATAGTTGTATTCGTGTGGTGTAATATATGTAATATAGTGTGCTTATGCTTTATGATATATGTAAAAATTGCTTGTATTAATAAGTATTTTTTTTTTATGAATCTAACTCTTGTCTATTTTACAGTATAAAAACACAAAATGGATAGACAACCCAATATTTTAAGAGACCTACCCGGAGACATGATTGATGAAATCTTGTCTAGAGTCGGTCAGAATTCCTCGGCACAACTATTTAAGGCGAGATCAGTTTGTAAGACATTCGAAGAACGTTCCAAGAATGATTTGGTTTATAAAAGGCTTTCGTTCGGAAGATGGGGGATATCACATTGGGAAATCCATAAGTTACGATGTGTTTACTTTGACGCATATATTGCGGGGAACCCAAATGCTATTTTACGCAACGGGTTAAGAAATTATTTTGACTCAGTATATCCAAATATAGGACTTCGTGATTTAGAAAAAGCGGCTAACATGCAACATAAAGAAGCATGTTATGCTTACGGGTTAGTAATGTTCGCTTCTCACCAAAGTGAGAACAAGAACATCGGGCTACAACTATTAAACAAAACGTTCCCTCAAGTGACGGAGTCGGTAATTGGGGTAAGAAATGAGGTTTTTAGGTTATTACGAGACTGTTGGTCATTACGTAACCCTCGTCCCTTTGACGACGTTACAACACGCTGTCTTATCAACGGCCATAACGGTTATGTTCCACAAGACCAAGGATGGGAAGTAGTCCTAGTAAAACCAGAATGCATGACTTGTTTCTGGACGTATGAATTACGTGTCTTTATTGCCTTTGCTGAACGACTTGTGTACTAGCTAGAATTATCTTCACAACTATCTTGTATCAAAGTTATTGTGTGCTATATTTCATGCTTTATGTAAAATAAGCGGTATTGTAAGTTTGTAAAATATTGTATAAAAGTTTGAACGCGAAATATTATTATAATCAGTTTTTCATATAGAATTGTAGTAGTTGAATTGTATATTAGCTACTAAGTATGAACTTAACGGGTAGGTACTACCCGAATTTAAACTTATAAAACGCTAATATGAAGAAAAAGCTTTTATAAATGAGTTCATATTATGCTATGAAATACTATTAACTACTCTTAATATTCTGTATGATTAACTTGTTCCATTTGACTATTTTGAAGGAAATGGCACCGACTACTCGACACACCGTGAATATGAATGAAGAGGAATTCCGTACTTTTCTAGCTTCAAACATAGCCGCAGTACAGGCTGCGCTATATACCAACAATAACCTTGGATCTGGCAGTACAGGAAATCGTGTAGGATGCACCTACAAAGAATTCACTGCTTGCAAACCTTTGGAATTTGATGGAACCGAAGGACCGATCGGATTGAAACGGTGGACCGAGAAGGTTGAATCGGTGTTTGCCATAAGTAAGTGTACTGAAGAGGACAAAGTGAAGTACGCTACGCATACCTTCACAGGTTCTGCGTTAACATGGTGGAATACCTATCTAGAGCAAGTGGGACAAGATGATGCGTACGCACTACCGTGGTCAGCATTCAAGCACTTGATGAATGAGAAGTACCGTCCCAGAACCGAGGTCAATAAGCTCAAGACAGAACTTAGAGGGTTACGAACCCAAGGCTTTGATATTACCACGTACGAAAGACGATTCACAGAATTGTGCCTATTGTGTCCGGGAGCGTTCGAAGATGAGGAAGAGAAGATCGACGCGTTTGTGAAAGGATTACCGGAAAGAATCCAAGAAGATATAAGTTCACACGAGCCCGCCTCCATACAACAGGCATGTAGAATGGCTCACAAACTAGTGAACCAGATTGAAGAAAGAATTAAAGAACAGACTGCTGAAGAGGCCAATGTGAAGCAAGTCAAAAGAAAGTGGGAGGAAAACGGTGATAAGAATCGCCAATACAGCAACAACAGCAATTACAACAATAATCGCAACAATTATCCCAACAATCGCAACTACAACAAACGGCCCAACAACAACAACAACAACAACAGCAACTACAACATTCATCCTAACAACAATAATAACCGCAACAACAACAACAATCAGAAGCAGCTATGCCAAAGGTGTGAAAAGAATCACTCGGGGTTCTGCACCAAATTTTGCAACAAGTGTAAAAGAAATGGTCATAGCGCGGCGAAGTGTGAGGTCTACGGACCAGGGGTTAATAGAACGAAAGGAACAAATGGTGTCGGAACGAGTAATGGCGGAGCAAGTAGTGTCGGAGCAAGTTATGCCAATGTAGTTTGTTATAAGTGTGGAAAACCGGGCCACATTATTAGAAATTGCCCGAACCAGGAGAACACGAATGGACAAGGTCGTGGAAGAGTTTTCAATATTAATGCGGCAGAGGCACAGGAAGACCCGGAGCTTGTTACGGGTACGTTTCTTATTGACAATAAATCTGCTTACGTTTTATTTGATTCGGGTGCGGATAGAAGCTATATGAGTAGAGATTTTTGTGCTAAATTAAGTTGTCCATTGACGCCTTTGGATAGTAAATTTTTACTCGAATTAGCAAATGGTAAATTAATTTCAGCAGATAATATATGTCGGAATCGAGAAATTAAACTGGTTAGCGAAACATTTAAGATTGATTTGATACCAGTAGAGTTAGGGAGTTTTGATGTGATAATCGGTATGGACTGGTTGAAAGAAGTGAAAGCAGAGATCGTCTGTTACAAAAATGCAATTCGCATTATACGAGAAAAAGGAAAACCCTTAATGGTGTACGGAGAAAAGGGCAACACGAAGCTACATCTTATTAGTAATTTGAAGGCACAAAAACTAATAAGAAAAGGTTGCTATGCTGTTCTAGCACACGTCGAGAAAGTACAAACTGAAGAAAAGAGCATCAATGATGTTCCCATTGCAAAAGAATTTCCCGATGTATTTCCGAAAGAATTACCGGGATTACCCCCACATCGATCCGTTGAATTTCAAATAGATCTTGTACCAGGAGCTGCACCAATAGCTCGTGCTCCTTACAGACTTGCACCCAGCGAGATGAAAGAACTGCAAAGCCAATTACAAGAACTTTTAGAGCGTGGTTTCATTCGACCAAGCACATCACCGTGGGGAGCTCCTGTTTTGTTTGTCAAGAAGAAAGATGGTACATTCAGGTTGTGTATCGACTACCGAGAGTTGAACAAACTTACCATCAAGAACCGCTACCCACTACCGAGAATCGACGACTTATTTGATCAACTACAAGGCTCGTCTGTTTATTCAAAGATTGACTTACGTTCCGGGTATCATCAAATGCGGGTGAAAGAAGATGATATTCCAAAGACTGCTTTCAGAACACGTTACGGTCATTACGAGTTTATGGTCATGCCGTTTGGTTTAACTAATGCACCAGCTGTGTTCATGGACCTTATGAACCGAGTGTGTGGACCATACCTTGACAAGTTTGTCATTGTTTTCATTGATGACATACTTATTTACTCAAAGAATGACCAAGAACACGGTGAGCATTTGAGAAAGGTGTTAGAAGTATTGAGGAAGGAAGAATTGTACGCTAAGTTTTCAAAGTGTGCATTTTGGTTGGAAGAAGTTCAATTCCTCGGTCACATAGTGAACAAAGAAGGTATTAAGGTGGATCCGGCAAAGATAGAAACTGTTGAAAAGTGGGAAACCCCGAAAACTCCGAAACACATACGCCAGTTTTTAGGACTAGCTGGTTACTACAGAAGGTTCATCCAAGACTTTTCCAGAATAGCAAAACCCTTGACTGCATTAACGCATAAAGGGAAGAAATTTGAATGGAATGATGAACAAGAGAAAGCGTTTCAGTTATTGAAGAAAAAGCTAACTACGGCACCTATATTGTCATTGCCTGAAGGGAATGATGATTTTGTGATTTATTGTGACGCATCAAAGCAAGGTCTCGGTTGTGTATTAATGCAACGAACGAAGGTGATTGCTTATGCGTCTAGACAATTGAAGATTCACGAACAAAATTATACGACGCATGATTTGGAATTAGGCGCGGTTGTTTTTGCATTAAAGACTTGGAGGCACTACTTATATGGGGTCAAAAGTATTATATATACCGACCACAAAAGTCTTCAACACATATTTAATCAGAAACAACTGAATATGAGGCAGCGTAGGTGGATTGAATTATTGAATGATTACGATTTTGAGATTCGTTACCACCCGGGGAAGGCAAATGTGGTAGCCGATGCCTTGAGCAGGAAGGATAGAGAACCCATTCGAGTAAAATCTATGAATATAATGATTCATAATAACATTACTACTCAAATAAAGGAGGCGCAACAAGGAGTTTTAAAAGAGGGAAATTTAAAGGATGAAATACCCAAAGGATCGGAGAAACATCTTAATATTCGGGAAGACGGAACCCGGTATAGGGCTGAAAGGATTTGGGTACCAAAATTTGGAGATATGAGAGAAATGGTACTTAGAGAAGCTCATAAAACCAGATACTCAATACATCCTGGAACGGGGAAGATGTACAAGGATCTCAAGAAACATTTTTGGTGGCCGGGTATGAAAGCCGATGTTGCTAAATACGTAGGAGAATGTTTGACGTGTTCTAAGGTCAAAGCTGAGCATCAAAAACCATCAGGTCTACTTCAACAACCCGAAATCCCGGAATGGAAATGGGAAAACATTACCATGGATTTCATCACTAAATTGCCAAGGACTGCAAGTGGTTTTGATACTATTTGGGTAATAGTTGATCGTCTCACCAAATCAGCACACTTCCTACCAATAAGAGAAGATGACAAGATGGAGAAGTTAGCACGACTGTATTTGAAGGAAGTCGTCTCCAGACATGGAATACCAATCTCTATTATCTCTGATAGGGATGGCAGATTTATTTCAAGATTCTGGCAGACATTACAGCAAGCATTAGGAACTCGTCTAGACATGAGTACTGCCTATCATCCACAAACTGATGGGCAGAGCGAAAGGACGATACAAACGCTTGAAGACATGCTACGAGCATGTGTTATTGATTTCGGAAACAGTTGGGATCGACATCTACCGTTAGCAGAATTTTCCTACAACAACAGCTACCATTCAAGCATTGAGATGGCGCCGTTTGAAGCACTTTATGGTAGAAAGTGCAGGTCTCCGATTTGTTGGAGTGAGGTGGGGGATAGACAGATTACGGGTCCGGAGATTATACAAGAAACTACCGAGAAGATCATCCAAATTCAACAACGGTTGAAAACCGCCCAAAGTCGACAAAAGAGCTACGCTGACATTAAAAGAAAAGATATAGAATTTGAAATTGGAGAGATGGTCATGCTTAAAGTTTCACCTTGGAAAGGCGTTGTTCGATTTGGTAAACGAGGGAAATTAAATCCAAGGTATATTGGACCATTCAAGATTATTGATCGTGTCGGACCAGTAGCTTACCGACTTGAGTTACCTCAACAACTCGCGGCTGTACATAACACTTTCCACGTCTCGAATTTGAAGAAATGTTTTGCTAAAGAAGATCTCACTATTCCGTTAGATGAAATCCAAATCAACGAAAAACTCCAATTCATCGAAGAACCCGTCGAAATAATGGATCGTGAGGTTAAAAGACTTAAGCAAAACAAGATACCAATTGTTAAGGTTCGATGGAATGCTCGTAGAGGACCCGAGTTCACCTGGGAGCGTGAAGATCAGATGAAGAAGAAATACCCGCATCTATTTCCAGAAGATTCGTCAACACCTTCAACAGCTTAAAATTTCGGGACGAAATTTATTTAACGGGTAGGTACTGTAGTGACCCGAACTTTTCCATGTTTATATATATTAATTGAGATTGATGTTTACATGATTAAATGTTTCCAACATGTTAAGCAATCAAACTTGTTAAGACTTGATTAATTGAAATAGGTTTCATATAGACAATTGACCACCCAAGTTGACCGGTGATTCACGAACGTTAAAACTTGTAAAAAAACTATATGATGACATATATATGGTTGTATATATAGTTAACATGATATTATGATAAGTAAACATATCATTAATTATATTAACAATGAACTACATATGTAAAAACAAGACTACTAACTTAATGATTTTGAAACGAGACATATATGTAACGTTTATCGTTGTAACGACATTTAATGTATATATATCATATTAAGAGATATTCGTACATCATAATATCATGATAATATAATAATTTAAAATCTCTTTTGATATTATAAACATTGGGTTAACAACATTTAACAAGATCGTTAACCTAAAGGTTTCAAAACAACACTTACATGTAACGACTAACGATGACTTAACGACTCAGTTAAAATGTATATACATGTAGTGTTTTAATATGTATTTATACACTTTTGAAAGACTTCAATACACTTATCAAAATACTTCTACTTAACAAAAATGCTTACAATTACATTCTCGTTCAGTTTCATCAACAATTCTACTCGTATGCACCCGTATTCCTACTCGTACAATACACAGCTTTTAGATGTATGTACTATTGGTATATACACTCCAATGATCAGCTCTTAGCAGCCCATGTGAGTCACCTAACACATGTGGGAACCATCATTTGGCAACTAGCATGAAATATCTCATAAGATTACAAAAATATGAGTAATCATTCATGACTTATTTACATGAAAACAAAATTACATATCCTTTATATCTAATCCATACACCAACGACCAAAAACACCTACAAACACTTTCATTCTTCAATTTTCTTCATCTAATTGAACTCTCTCAAGTTCTATCTTCAAGTTCTAAGTGTTCTTCATAAATTCCAAAAGTTCTAGTTTCATAAAATCAAGAATACTTTCAAGTTTGCTAGCTCACTTCCAATCTTGTAAGGTGATCATCCAACCTCAAGAAATCTTTGTTTCTTACAGTAGGTTATCATTCTAATACAAGGTAATAATCATATTCAAACTTTGGTTCAATTTCTATAACTATAACAATCTTATTTCAAGTGATGATCTTACTTGAACTTGTTTTCGTGTCATGATTTTGCTTCAAGAACTTTGAGCCATCCAAGGATCCATTGAAGCTAGATCCATTTTTCTCTTTTCCAGTAGGTTCATCCAAGGAACTTAAGGTAGTAATGATGTTCATAACATCATTCGATTCATACATATAAAGCTATCTTATTCGAAGGTTTAAACTTGTAATCACTAGAACATAGTTTAGTTAATTCTAAACTTGTTCGCAAACAAAAGTTAATCCTTCTAACTTGACTTTTAAAATCAACTAAACACATGTTCTATATCTATATGATATGCTAACTTAATGATTTAAAACCTGGAAACACGAAAAACACCGTAAAACCGGATTTACGCCGTCGTAGTAACACCGCGGGCTGTTTTGGGTTAGTTAACTAAAAACTATGATAAACTTTGATTTAAAAGTTGTTATTCTGAGAAAATGATTTTTATTATGAACATGAAACTATATCCAAAAATTATGGTTAAACTCAAAGTGGAAGTATGTTTTCTAAAATGGTCATCTAGACGTCGTTCTTTCGACTGAAATGACTACCTTTACAAAAACGACTTGTAACTTATTTTTCCGACTAGAAACCTATACTTTTTTTGTTTAGATTCATAAAATAGAGTTCAATATGAAACCATAGCAATTTGATTCACTCAAAACGGATTTAAAATGAAGAAGTTATGGGTAAAACAAGATTGGATAATTTTTCTCATTTTAGCTACGTGAAAATTGGTAACAAATCTATTCCAACCATAACTTAATCAACTTGTATTATATATTATGTAATCTTGAGATACCATAGACACGTATACAATGTTTCGACCTATCATGTCGACACATCTATATATATTTCGGAACAACCATAGACACTCTATATGTGAATGTTGGAGTTAGCTATACAGGGTTGAGGTTGATTCCAAAATATATATAGTTTGAGTTGTGATCAATACTGAGATACGTATACACTGGGTCGTGGATTGATTCAAGATAATATTTATCGATTTATTTCTGTACATCTAACTGTGGACAACTAGTTGTAGGTTACTAACGAGGACAGCTGACTTAATAAACTTAAAACATCAAAATATATTAAAAGTGTTGTAAATATATTTTGAACATACTTTGATATATATGTATATATTGTTATAGGTTCGTGAATCAACCAGTGGCCAAGTCTTACTTCCCGACGAAGTAAAAATCTGTGAAAGTGAGTTATAGTCCCACTTTTAAAATCTAATATTTTTGGGATGAGAATACATGCAGGTTTTATAAATGATTTACAAAATAGACACAAGTACGTGAAACTACATTCTATGGTTGAATTATCGAAATCGAATATGCCCCTTTTTATTAAGTCTGGTAATCTAAGAATTAGGGAACAGACACCCTAATTGACGCGAATCCTAAAGATAGATCTATTGGGCCTAACAAACCCCATCCAAAGTACCGGATGCTTTAGTACTTCGAAATTATATCATATCCGAAGGGTGTCCCGGAATGATGGGGATATTCTTATATATGCATCTTGTTATTGTCGGTTACCAGGTGTTCACCATATGAATGATTTTTATCTCTATGTATGGGATGTGTATTGAAATATGAAATCTTGTGGTCTATTATTATGATTTGGTATATATAGGTTAAACCTATAACTCACCAACATTTTTGTTGACGTTTTAAGCATGTTTATTCTCAGGTGATTATTAAGAGCTTCCGCTGTCGCATACTTAAATAAGGACGAGATTTGGAGTCCATGCTTGTATGATATTGTGTAAAAACTGCATTCAAGAAACTTATTTTGTTGTAACATATTTGTATTGTAAACCATTATGTAATGGTCGTGTGTAAACAGGATATTTTAGATTATCATTATTTGATAATCTACGTAAAGCTTTTTAAACCTTTATTGATGAAATAAAGGTTATGGTTTGTTTTAAAATGAATGCAGTCTTTGAAAAACGTCTCATATAGAGGTCAAAACCTCGCAACGAAATCAATTAATATGGAACGTTTTTAATCAATAAGAACGGGACATTTCATGAGTACTCATAATTTAACTTTTACATACTAATAGTGTATCCCTGACTAGTGCTCGAGTATTTAGGATTATGCATGCTTGTACTTTTGATATTGCCCTTAGACAGGTTAGGTTTAATCTTGAATTAGTTACACTTGCGGTTGAGATAAGGTATAAGATATGCATGTCCTTGGAAAGCTAGCGAAAAATTAAGAACTTTTCCTTTAGATATCGAATGGTTTCGATGAATGGATTAGAAGTTATAATCAATTGAATTTTCGATATTTTTATTAAAAATGATTATTATTATCGTCATTTTTATCGTCGTTCTAGTTTTATCTTATTATTATCATTATTATTATCTTTATCAATAAAAGGGATTTATCATTAAAAATTGTTATTTTTTTTTATTATTACTATCATTATTATTGTTAAAGTTATAATTAGTATTATTATTATTATCCAATTATTATTATTATTATTATTATTAGTATTATTATTATTATTATTATCATTATTAATATATATATCATTATTTAAAAATGATTATTGTTATTGTTATTATTATTATTATTACTATATTATCATTAAGATAATTATTTGTATTATCGTTAATAATGTTATAGTAACTATCATTATTAATATTAGTGTAATTAAAATAAATATTTGTAACACCTAATTAATTTGATTACTATTATTATCATTATTATGAACACGATATAAAAGACGATTAAAAGCTATTAAACGAAACGATTAGGAAATAATGAGTAAGAGTATCATGATGAAATTAAAATATTGTAAGATATTGATTTAGATAAAATTATCGTTCTTATTATTTTTATCATTACTATTATTATTAAAAGTATCGTTAGTAGTAAAACTATAATTTTAACAAAAATTATCATTTTAATAGAAATGTCATTGATACTATAAAATATCATTATTATTATTATTTTAAATAGAATTATTATTTTAAAGATAATATTAAAAATTATCGTAAATATTAAAGTTATCATAATTAGAATTATCGTTTTATCATAATGTCATCTTAGTAATTATAAATATTGATATTTTTATAATAATAATTATTATTACAAAATAATACAACTTTTACTTACTATCATTATAGATATTATTTTATCAAATAAATATGTGATACAAACATATTTTACTACGTATAATAACTTACTTTAATAATACCTATCATATTATCTTTATGATATCAAATGAACCCTATAAATTTTATTACTTAATATATATAAAAGTATATTTTATTATATAAATTTAATATAAAATTTTATTTATTAATAAATAAATTATATTATTTACTCTAATAAATCTTTTAAAAATATTTAAAAATATAAAACGACGATATTTAAACTATATATTAATCATGTATAGATTTTTGGAAATTATTTTGAGTCAAATTTACTTTTGTTGACTTTTGCATATTAGTCTCGAGCATTAGGATTGTGGTACACTATGACTTGACCTAATTTGTTAGACAAATATTGACCAACACATAAATATATATAATTAATTTAGGTTCGTGAATCCGAGGCCAACCTTGCACTTGTTCAATGACGTTATATGTATTTTTACTACAAAATACAATATGGTGAGTTTCATTACTCCCCTTTTACTCTTTACATGTTTGGACTGAGAATACATGCAAATGTTTTATTAACTGTTTTACAATAATTAGATGCGTGAGTTTCATTAATCCCTTTTTAAATGCTTTTGCAATATATATTTTTGGGACTGAGAATACATGCGCTGCTTTTATAAATATTTTACGAAATAGACACAAGTAATCGAAACTACATTCTATGGTTGAATTATCGAAATCGAATATGCCCCTTTTTATTAAGTCTGGTAATCTAAGAATTAGGGAACAGACACCCTAATTGACGCGAACTCTAAAGATAGATCTATTGGGCCTAACAAACCCCATCCAAAGTACCGGATGCTTTAGTACTTCGAAATTTATATCATGTCCGAAGGAGGATCCCGGAATGATAGGGGATATTCTTATATGTATCTAGTTAATGTCGGTTACCTGGTGTTCACCATATGAATGATTATTTTTGTCTCTATGCATGGGACGTATATTTATGAGAACTGGAAATGAAATTCTTGTGGTCTATTAAAATGATGAAAATAAATGATTATGATAAACTAATGAACTCACCAACCTTTTGGTTGACACTTTAAAGCATGTTTATTCTCAGGTGTTAAAGAAATCTTCCGTTGTGCATTTGCTCATTTTAAAGATATTACTTGGAGTCTTTCATAGCATATTTCGAAGAACGTTGCATTCGAGTCATTGAGTTCATCAAAGATTATTATTAAATCAATTTATAGTTGGATAGTGGATATTATGAAATGGTATGCATGCCTGTCAATTTTCAATGTAAAGAAAGTTTGTCTTTTAAAAACGAATGCAATGTTTGTAAAATGTATCATATAGAGGTCAAATATCTCGCAATGTAATCAACTATTGTGAATCGTTTATAATGTATATGAACGGGTCCTTTCAGTTGGTATCAGAGCGATGGTCTTAGCGAACCAGGTCTGCATTAGTGTGTCTAACTGATAAGTCGATATGATGCATTAGTGAGTCTGGACTTTGACCGTGTCTGCATGTCAAAAGTTTTGCTTATCATTTTGTGTCGAAAATTAACTACTTATCATCCTCAGGAAATTACCTGCTTATCATTTTTAGTCTAAGACACGTCTTGCTGCATTGATTGCATGAATAGTGTATAGACAAAAATTCATATCTTAGCATATCTGCTAAATCATATCTTATCGTATCTGTTACTTTAAACTTTGCCTGACATATCCCGCAAAGTCCTCCGTAATCTACGAAATCTTTTGATCTATATATATATATATATATATATATATATATATATATATATATATATATTCTATGTAATTAGAATAACATCCGTTAGCCAAAATCATTTCATATATATAAAAAAAATCCTTTATCCAATCGTACGAAATGGAATTCGTCATCAGTTCAAGTCACTCAGATTCCGAAATGGAATCCCATTCAAGCTCCGAAAGTAGTGTGACCTGAATAGATCAACCAATCAGTCATCACCTATTCTGGATGAATTGGGGATGAGTTCGTAGCCTCCTCAATCATTGGAGACAAGAAGAAGGTGATCCCTTCCATCCACCACATTGCCCTCTTGACGAAGAACCTGAAGCACTTACCGGCGAACCTGTCCGAAACTCCATTTTCTTGCTCATTTCCAGAGTATCTCGTCACGATTATATATTACATCAAATTTTAGATTTTATTTATCCGCTCGTCCGAACCGACAATCACCCCGGTGTAATAGAAGAAGTCAACGAGCTTCGCGCTCGGGTAGTAGCTTTGGAGAATATGGTGCAGAGATTACAAACACCAGCAGCAGCATCAGCAGCATAACCAGTACCACCATCATCAACGCCAATAGTACCATTACCACCTCCAACCACAACCGCGTCGTAAACCTCAACTTCACAATCTGTCCCACGAGCATCAACGTCATACGCACCATAGATACCAAGGAGTACCAACAACAATAACTGATGAAGTATTAATTCATAACTTCATTGGAGAAACATTCCACGGCGATTATGTAATCTCTGAAGTCTTAGAGATTATCTAATCTAGCCCTAACCATAAATCAGTTAAGCGAACCAAAATGATAGAAGGAAGAGTAGAAACTCTGACAAAAATGGTGTGTGATTAACAAGCTAAACTTGCTTTACCAACAGCATCAACAGTACCGTCAGCATTACCAGCATCGTCAGTACAGTCAACATCCGAATCAACAACACCGATAACATCAGAGACTCCGCCAGTTCAAGAATCAATGTGGACATCATTACGAATCAATAACGTGTATATTGTATCAACGAGTTATGTAGAATTAACTCATTCCCTCTGAAGAAATTATATGTATATTATATATATATATATATATATATATATATATATATATATATATATATATATATATATATATATATATATATATTTGAAATAAATCTTTCCGTGCTGAGCTATTGTGTGTGAATCTTAACTACTCGGTTAATTCATATTACAAATATGCAATAATGTACGTCCTTCGGCCGCAACTTAACCAGCGTTAACTACAATCTCTGTCGCAATTCAACAAATTTTAATTCATAATAAATTAAGTATATATTTGATTTTACACTTTCATCATCGATGTACCCGAAACTTTTCAGATAACATCATTCGTACTTTGCGAAATTCACAAGAATTCCACGAACCGAACATCATACATCAACAAATAACGAAGTATTGATTCATAATTTCAATGTCATTAAAGAAATACTGCGTAAAAGTTATGTACTTTTTAAAGCCTTTAGGGATTATTCAATTCTAGTTTCAACCGTAAATCAAATGAGTTTAATTTAACATTAACTCATTAAATCTATGTTACATCTGAAGAAAATATACATATATATATTTTCATAAAGACTGTAATAAATTTTTTTTGTACAAAATATTAATTGTGAAATTTTTTTTAACGGGTAGGTAATACCCGAGAGATATATAAATTCACAATTAATATGTTACATTCTTCGAATCTGATTCAGCAAATCATCCATTATACTCCCTACTTTCACAACAATATACATTCTTTTATAGAAATCAAAACAACCATACTCATTCAAAATTTAATTACATATTCTGATTTTGAAATCTTAAAATTCAACTTGAGATATGACCAAAATTATTTCTCTTAGATCCTTACATCTTTCACAAGCTATATTTTGACTTCAAAACTGTGTTAGAACATCAAATGTATGTTAACGATTACAATCTGTGTTCAAACCCTTCGAAAATTTCTGAAGACACTTCGAATGATGAGCAATCGAGATGATGATCTAACCACATGTTACCCACAGTTATGTACCCGAAAAACTCTTGAAACCAAAGTAAAAGTTTAAACAACGTATCCGCGTCAGATTCTTTGGCATTTATTAGCAAAAATAACTTTGCGATCCTATTCAAAGTAGCCAGTTTTGTCACAGCTCCAGCAAGTCAACTTCGACTTTTCAGTCAGACTAACCTTATTATAACCTTGAGATATACACCATCGTTACCAGGGAACCTTTTACATTCCACCACATTATTAGCAGATGTACCAACAACTTCATTACCCTTTGACTTTAGCCTCTCCAAAAAGTCATTATAATTATTCATTGAAACCCCATCATTTACTCATTCGCATCTTGTAATGAGAATTGCCATACGAATCATTGGGAATTAGCAATCAGTATTTTGAAATCTTGCAGCATGTCTACGCCAACAGTTATATGTGTATATATAACGTCTCTCTTCTGGACTTAATTTGAATGTGAAGTTTCTGAAAAACACTCCGAACTACGAATTGGTTCTCCGAAAATGGAAAAAAATGCTGATGAAGCAGCAAAAACTATAAACGACTTTAAACGGTAAAAGCTGGATGATAATGATGAAGTGTGCTGGAAAAGCGCAGAAAAAGAGAAGTTTTGGAACTGAAAAACGGATTGAGCAAAGTAGGAAGGAGGCTGTGGACAAATTACAAAGACTGAACCTGACTTCAAAGGATCCAAATGATTCAGTACCTGCTGAAGTCATTAACGAATACCTTGCTCCTGACTCTAAACCCCTGCGGACAATATTCTTCATCATCCTCTGATATTAGAAATTCTAAAATATCATCATATCTTTCATTATAAATATCCTCCATATTTCTGAAGATATTTTCTTAATTTTTCTTATTTGAAATCATTTACCTCTTCGCGCTATCTGTATTACATCATAAAAGAAACTATTTTAGTTTCTAAATTCTGAAACATTCAAGTTTAAAATAGGAATATTTTGAAGTAGTGTTGGGAACTGAAGCATCAATTAGTATAATATAATGACACTTGATCAATGTGATTATATTACAGTAAGTCATGCTGAGTTTCTAAATGGAACGTGATGATTCACAGATCATAACATCATCATGTGCCATGTTATACGACTCTTGTATTCTATTTAATCTCTAAAATATCAAGAAAATATTTCTTGATGATTCGGCCTTTTTCAAGGTATTCTAGTAATTTGACAAGTCAAGGTCGTGCCATCACAATTTCCTTTCTAGAACATTAACAATGTTCATTCCGAAATTCATATCTGTGAATTCGGGACCATTACAAGCGGTGCTTAATCGCAAGAAGAAGAAACGAAAGGACAAAACTCCGAAATAGAAATTGGGGTATAAATTGCAGCAAATAAAAGAGAGCATTAACTGTGAATGATAATTATTATAGAAGACAGAAGCAGAGACTTTGAAATATAAGGGAACATATAAAGCCCAATGACAAACCAGAAATTATAAACCATATATATCGATGCATATAGCAATATAAAGACACGGGAGAACTAGAAACACTATAAATCCAAGAGTATAGTAGAAGTAAATAGATTCTTCCGGCGGTAGATGAAAAAGAAGAATGACCGATATGAAAGTTAGAAGTATATCGAGAATCAGAACTGGATGGAGCATATTGATGAATACTTTAAAATATGAGTTGAGGGGGAAAGAATAGAAGGTGATGAACCATGACTAGGAACTTAGAAATCAATAGATTTAACTCACACAATGGCGAAATAAGTGAATCAAACCCTCTAGTGAATAGGTTAAGTTTTTTTTTTTTGATTAATTTAGTCAAACCACAACTAAATCAAGTGTGATTAGATCAACACCTAGAGCTATTATCCACCACCTGGGTGATTTGGACTGAGAGAGAATCGGAGGAGCTCACTAGATCTGAGTGTGTGTAACAAATGAGAGGCTTAACCTAAAATGAAGAGCATAAGACTTTATATACCCCTGCTGTTGACTCACCCATACGATTCATTCATCACACGTACGAGTTGGCTTCATCAGCCGTACGGGTGATCACTCACTCATGTCTTCTCATTTAGGTTGTAATTGTGACTTAGCTCAGCATCAACCGTGCATATGAGCCTGTCAGCCGTACTAGTGAGGCTTCACTCTTCGGTATGACTAAGTCTAACATAGTCAAACATCTAAATCTCGTTCCTGCAGTTCCTGTAACCACATATAATTACGGATAGGATAATAACGAGCAATCATGGTGGCCTGTAAACTGTTGTACCTGCAATGGACGTGGGTAGAGGTCTAGGGACTTGCAT
This sequence comes from Rutidosis leptorrhynchoides, assembly GCF_046630445.1. Classification (NCBI taxonomy): domain Eukaryota; kingdom Viridiplantae; phylum Streptophyta; class Magnoliopsida; order Asterales; family Asteraceae; genus Rutidosis; species Rutidosis leptorrhynchoides. The sequence continues at coordinate 98,015,190 of NC_092336.1, forward strand.
AAAATGCATCAAAAGAAGGTGTGAGTTGTAAGGAAACGAAGGAGGTGGATTTATAAGAAAATCTATGACAGAATAATTAAAATGGACGATCGCATTTAAAGCGGATCCTAATTCCCTTGATTACCGGAGAGTCAAATCTTATTAAGAAGATTTTCTTCAAATTCCTTGAAATCTGGGAATCAATCATATCTAAGTCAAATGATAAGATGAATCTACACTTACTCATTTCACTCTTCTATGTTAGCTTCATTCGTACTCTTCATATAAATGGATTGTTTATCCAAATTATTCGCTGATGATAAAACTCTAATTTTTAGCCTGTATGCATCATGAAAACATACTTATTATCATTCACGACCTTTCCACTCAAATTTCGGGACGAAATTTCTTTAACGGGTAGGTACTGTGACAACCCGGAAATTTCCAACCAAATTTAAACTTTAATCTTTATATGTTTCCGACACGATAAGCAATATTTGTTAAGTTAAATTTCAAGAATTTTAAACTATGTTCATACATTCATTCAACCTCGACCAAGTTCCAACGATTCACGAACCATTAAACGAATATGATTATATATGTATATGTGTATATATATAGTATAACTTGAAACGTAAACAAAATATTAGATTAAATACTTTATATGATTGTATCTGTTTCAAAATGTTTATCAATGGAATTAGAAGATAAGATCAAATGATTGAATTATCAGATATATTGAATTATGATTACAAGTTTCTGTTGAAAGGCCCACGTTGATTTGAGAAATCTTTCCATTTTAACAATATTCGGAAAATGGTAAAGTAATTTATAAATAAGAACAAATTGTCAATCATTGAGAACTAGACAAAGGATAGTGGAAGATTGAATCTCATAAAGACTCGATTGATCTATTTAGTTTCAAACGTACAAAAACGTTTTCAGTTTAAAAAGAACTTTATTATTAAAATGTATATAACTTTTATAAATATCTAGAACCACTTTTGACAACTCATTACTTAACTAGTATGATAAAGATAACGATATTTATATTTTATTTTATTAAATATATATAACGATTTAAATTAATATTATATATATTTATACGCGTATTATACGTACATAGTTTTATACTTTTACTATACTTAAACTTTACCTTTACTTTATTTTTACTTTACTTTAACTTTAATAATTCACTTTAATAATTCATACTTTAATAATTCATACTTTAATAATTCACTTTAATAATTCATACTTTAATAATTCACTTTAATAATTCATACTTTAATAATTCACTTTAATAATTCATACTTTAATAATTCACTTTAATAATTCAAAAATCTATTATAAATAGAATTCAATAGGTTTCATTATTTCATAGAAACTTGAAAATATTTTTCTCTAAACTCTCTCAATCAATTTACATATATATATTTACTCCGTATTATTTCAAGATATTATTAGTATACATAAAATATTACGACGGAGTGCTGTCCGAGTGATTTCGAAATTGTTTTTCGAGTAGGATAGGATTAAGGAAATTATGGGTTATAGCTATGGAGGTGATTGAGTATGGTTCATGGGTATGCTCGTGAGGTCAATATAGTGTTTATCATTACCGTTGCGTCTACGAACCTTTCCTGCAATATCGAATCTCAATATTGATACGTGAGTACTCATAATTTAACTTTTACATACTAATAGTGTATCCCTGACTAGTGCTCGAGTATTTAGGATTATGCATGCTTGTACTTTTGATATTGCCCTTAGACAGGTTAGGTTTAATCTTGAATTAGTTACACTTGCGGTTGAGATAAGGTATAAGATATGCATGTCCTTGGAAAGCTAGCGAAAAATTAAGAACTTTTCCTTTAGATATCGAATGGTTTCGATGAATGGATTAGAAGTTATAATCAATTGAATTTTTGATATTTTTATTAAAAATGATTATTATTATCGTCGTTTTTATCGTCGTTCTAGTTTTATCTTATTATTATCATTATTATTATCTTTAACAATAAAAGGGATTTATCATTAAAAATTGTTATTTTTTTATTATTATTACTATCATTATTATTGTTAAAGTTATAATTAGTATTATTATTAATATCCAATTATTATTATTATTATTATTATTATTATTATTATTATTATTATTATTATTATTATTATTATTATTATTATTATTATTATTAGTATTATTATTATTATTATTATTATTATCATTATTAATATATATATATATCATTATTTAAAAATGATTATTGTTATTGTTATTATTATTATTACTATATTATCATTAAGATAATTATTAGTATTATCGTTAATAATGTTATAGTAACTATCATTATTAATATTAGTGTAATTAAAATAAATATTTGTAACACCTAATTAATTTGATTACTATTATTATCATTATTATGAACACGATATAAAAGACGATTAAAAGCTATTAAACGAAACGATTAGGAAATAATGAGTAAGAGTATCATGATGAAATTAAAATATTATAAGATATTGATTTAGATAAAATTATCGTTCTTATTATTTTTATCATTACTATTATTATTAAAAGTATCGTTAGTAGTAAAACTATAATTTTAACAAAAATTATCATTTTAATAGAAATGTCATTGATACTATAAAATATCATTATTATTATTATTTTAAATAGAATTATTATTTTAAAGATAATTTTTAAAATTATCGTAAATATTAATGTTATCATAATTAGAATTATCGTTTTATCATAATGTTATCTTAGTAATTATAAATATTGATATTTTTATAATAATAATTATTATTACAAAATAATACAACTTTTACTTACTATCATTATAGATATTATTTTATCAAATAAATATGTGATACAAACATATTTTACTACGTATAATAACTTACTTTAATAATACCTATCATATTATCTTTATGATATCAAATGAACCCTATAAATTTTATTACTTAATATATATAAAAGTATATTTTATTATATAAATTTAATATAAAATTTTATTTATTAATAAATAAATTATATTATTTACTCTAATAAATCTTTTAAAAATATTTAAAAATATAAAACGACGATATTTAAACTATATATTAATCATGTATAGATTTTTAGAAATTATTTTGAGTCAAATTTACTTTTGTTGACTTTTGCATATTAGTCTCGAGCATTAGGATTGTGGTACACTATGACTTGACCTAATTTGTTAGACAAATATTGACCAACACATAAATATATATAATTAATTTAGGTTCGTGAATCCGAGGCCAACCTTGCACTTGTTCAATGACGTTATATGTATTTTTACTACGAAATACAGTATGGTGAGTTTCATTACTCCTCTTTTACTCTTTACATTTTTGGGCTGAGAATACATGCAAATGTTTTATTAACTGTTTTACAATAATTAGATGCGTGAGTTTCATTAATCCCTTTTTAAATGCTTTTGCAATATATATTTTTGGGACTGAGAATACATGCGTTGCTTTTATAAATATTTTACGAAATAGACACAAGTAATCGAAACTACATTCTATGGTTGAATTATCGAAATCGAATATGCCCCTTTTTATTAAGTCTGGTAATCTAAGAATTAGGGAACAGACACCCTAATTGACGCGAACTCTAAAGATAGATCTATTGGGCCTAACAAACCCCATCCAAAGTACCAGATGCTTTAGTACTTCGAAATTTATATCATGTCCGAAGGAGGATCCCGGAATGATAGAGGATATTCTTATATGTATCTAGTTAATGTCGGTTACCAGGTGTTCACCATATGAATGATTATTTTTGTCTCTATGCATGGGACGTATATTTTTGAGAACTGGAAATGAAATTCTTGTGGTCTATTAAAATGATGAAAATAAATGATTATGATAAACTAATGAACTCACCAACCTTTTAGTTGACACTTTAAAGCATGTTTATTCTCAGGTGTTAAAGAAATCTTTCGCTGTGCATTTGCTCATTTTAAAGATATTACTTGGAGTCTTTCATAGCATATTTCGAAGAACATTGCATTCGAGTCATTGAGTTCATCAAAGATTATTATTAAATCAATTTATAGTTGGATAGTGGATATTATGAAATGGTATGCATGCCTGTCAATTTTCAATGTAAAGAAAGTTTGTCTTTTAAAAACGAATGCAATGTTTGTAAAATGTATCATATAGAGGTCAAATATCTCGCAATGTAATCAACTATTGTGAATCGTTTATAATGTATATGAACGGGTCCTTTCATCTTTATCATCAAACTTTAGACTGTTAAGGCAGTCTTCAGTTTTTACTGCTTCATCAGCCTTTTCAAAAATTCAGAAACCTGATTCATAGGCTAGATATTTTTCATATTTTCAGAATGAAAGCTCATAATTTTAAGAAATGAATGGTATATGTGTACATATAACTTTCGATAAAGAATGCTGCGAGGTTCAAAATACTGATTGCTGATTCTCGGTAATTGGTTTGGCAATTATTACAAGATGCCGATGAGTTCATGATAAGACTTCAACATATAAGTATAGTGATTTGTTGAAGATTTTTAAGTCAAAGAGCAACAAGGTTGCTGGTACATCTACTGGTAATGTGGTGGAATATAAGAGGTTCTCCGGTATGATGATGAAGGGGCAAATGTATTTATCAAAGTTATAATAAGACTTATTCGAATCAAAAGTTGAAATTGATTTGCTGAAGCTGTGACAAAATTGGCTACTTTGGAGAGGGATTGCAAAGTGATTTTTCGATAATAACAACGCCAAAGGAGCTAATAAAGATACGTGTTAAAAGTTTACTCAAGTTCCGAGAGTTTTCAGGTGCATAACTATATGCATCAAATTTTTTTTTTTCTTCCGTAGATGAAGTGCGGTTGGTTCATCCTCTCGATTGAGGTGTTTTCAAGTATCATGAAAGGTTTGAACGCAAATCGTAATTGTCAAGATACAAATGAGGTTTGAGATGAAATCAAGTGGCAACTTGTAGAATTGTTTAGTTTCATATGTTATAATTAAGATTTTAATTCATTTTAATTGTCCAATCTTGGTAGTCCACAGTTTGCAGTCCACAGTCACTAACTCAATAATTCATATATAGTTTATAATATACGAACTAATTAATACGTATCGTGACCCGTGTACATGTCTCAGACTCGATCACAACTCAAAGTATATATATTATTATAGAATCAACCTCAACCCTGTATAGAGAACTCGATCATTACTGCATATAGAGTGTCTATGGTTATTCTAAATAATATATATATATGCGTCGATATGATATGTCAAAACCTTGTATACGTGTCTCGATATTTAAAGTGCGTAAAATAAATACAGAAATTAAATGACGATAAATAAAATTGCGAGAATATAAATTGCGATAATTAAATTGCGATAAATAAAATGTAATCAGTTAGCTAAGAACAATTAGCTAGGAACAGTTAGCGTGGATTCTTAACAAAATTTCTCATAGTTAATTTGTTTGTTTCTAACAAATTTTATTTTATCAAATGTTTTCTTCATTATGCCACTTGTTGAATTCTAATAGATCAAAATTCAAATATGAAATTGAATGGAAATGGTTATTCTGCGGTGAACGGATACGTATATCTGTGGATGCAAGTAGGATAGTAAATGACTATTGAATCAAACTGGAAGAATGTACAGTGTAATTTATTAATGTGAAATCTAAATATTTCTAGAGTATTACCTACCCGTTAAAATATTTTCACCATTAACAGTCTGTACCAAAAGAATTTTTAATTACAATCTTTATGAAAACATATATTCATATATATTTTCTTCAGATGTAACCATGGATTTGATGAGTCAATATGATATTAAACTCATTTGGTTTTCGGTTGGAATTAGAATGAATAATCTCGAAAACTTTAGAGATTACATACTCACCATGAAGAACGAAGATAATTGATGTAGGACGATACGTAGAACGATGATTATACTCGAGGTACAGAATGAGATGTTGAGGCATGTGTTGTTGTGGTTTGTGTTGTTGCTGGTGGTACAGTTGATGCCGTTGATGTTGTTGAAGCTGGTACATTTTGCACCATATTTTTCAAAGCTATAACTTGAGCGCGAAGCTCTTTGACTTCTGCTATTACTCCGAGATGATTGTCGGTTCGGAACAAGCGAATGAATAAGGTTTTGAATCTGACTTGTGATATAGTCGTGGCGAGATACTCTGAAAATGATAGAGAAAATGGTGTTTCGAATAGGTTCGCTGGTAAGTGCTTCAGGTTCTTCACTAAAAGGTGAATTCGGTTGGTGAAAAGGATCATCTTATTCGCGTCTCCATTGATTAAGTCGACTACGAACTCATCAGATGAATTGGGAATGGCTGATTGATTGATTCATTCTGGTGACACTGCTTTCGGAGCTTGAGTGAAACTCTATGTCGGAATAGCTGTCGGAATAACTATCGGAATAGTTATCAGAATCGAAGGGACTCGAACTGGTTGAGGGACTCATCTCGTACGATTAGATGAAGTATTTTTGATAAGGAATAGAATAGGATGTAGATTAGTACCCTGCAATACATAATTTACATATGCATATATAATACTAAAATCCGATAAGTTATGGAGGAATCTACGAAAACTGTCAGGCAAAGGTAACAATAACAGATACGCTAAGATATGAATTTATCTATACACTGTCTATGCAATAGAGGCAGTAAGACGTGTCTAGACTTTAAGGATAATAAGCAAATAATTTTCGACACTAATGATGAGTAAAACTTTTGACATGCAGACACGGTCGAAGTCCAGACTCACTAATGCATCCTAACGACTTATCAGTTAGACACACTAAGGCAGACCTGGTTTGCTAAGACCATCGCTCTGATACCAACTGAAATGCCCCGTCCTAATCCATCTGGATGAAGTCATCATCATTTGATCCCAGAGTGATGATCGACTCCAAGTAACGTCCTTAAAATGAGCAAATGCACAGCGGAAGGTTTCTTTCATACCTGAGAATAAACATGCTTTCAAGTGTCAACCAAAAGGTTGGTGAGTTCATAAGTTTATCATAAATAATCATTTCATAATTCTAATAGACCACAAGATTTCATATTTCCATTTCTCATAAACATACGACCCATGCATAGAGACAAAAATATCATTCATATGGATTGAACACCTGGTAACCGACATTCACAATATACATATAAGAATATCCCCATCATTCCGGGATCCTCCTTCGGACATGATATAAATTTCGAAGTACTAAAGCATCCGGTACTTTGGATGGGGCTTGTTGGGCCCGATAGATCTATCTTTAGAGTTCGCGTCAATTAGGGTGTCTGTTCCCTAATTCTTAGATTACCAGACTTAATAAAAAGGGGTATATTCGATTTCAATAATTCAACCATATAATGTAGTTCAATTACTTGTGTCTATTTCGTAAAACAGTTATAAAAACATCGCATGTATTCTCAGTCCCAAAAATATATATTGCAAAAGCATTTAAAAAGAGATTAATGAAACTCACGCATATAAATATTGTAAAACAGTTCATAAAACAGTGCATGTATTCTCAGCCCAAAAATGTAATGAGTAAAAGGGAAAAAATAAACTCACCTAATGTATTTTGTAGTAAAAATACATATGACTATATTGAACAAGTGTAGGGTTTGCCTCGGATTCACGAACCTATATCATTCATATGTATATTAATACATGTATTCGTAATCAAATAAATTTATATATTATATCTTAAATTATATATCTTATATATTAAATTTGTATATATTTAAAATAGTTAATTTTATATAGTTTAATATTATATTAAAAATACATAATTTGTAATATGTAAATACTTATATAAATAATCTTAATATATATAATTATATGATATGAAATGTTAGGGTAGTTGTAACAAATATACTCTTTTATGGAAAATATTTATTTGTTATGATAATATTGTTAATATAAAAGTAATAATGATAATGATAATAATAACTTTAATACTAATACTTATGTTCATACTAAATATAATAATACTCATAATATTTATTTTAATTATAATAATGTAAACTAAATTAGTAAAAATCATGATAATAATAATAATAATAATAATAATAATAATAATAATAATAATAATAATAATAATAATAATAATAATAATAATAATAATTATTATTATAAGGAGTTACATATATTTATACTTAATATTTTTAATGATCGTGACCATACTTATAATTATCCTAATATCTTAATAATATTATTATATTATCATTTTTATTATAATAGTTATAGCCATATAATATCGTTTTAAATTCTTATCATTAATCCATTTTGTATTATACCTATCATGATATTGTATTAGTAACCATATTAACCACAATTTTAGTACTTTATTAATACTTAATCATAATAATAATAATAATTATAGTAATATGAATAATACTACCTTTAGAGTAGTCATCTTCAAAAAAAATGTCATTGCTCAGGCTTGAACCAAAGACGTCTCGTGTAACACCAACACACCCCAAATAATCGTTTAGTGGACTGCGGCCCAATACCTCAGTCTAATTGTGTAATCCAATAACTAAATAAAAGAAGTCCACTTTTAAAAAAAAATGATTTGTTGGGCAATAATAATATAAACAGCTTAAGCCCAAAAGTCTCGATGGCCTGCCTTATCATACGGTCCCCTATAATTTATCATTATTATTTTTATTTTTTTTTATTCACAGCTCAGCTTCGTTTTCCCCAAAATCCTACGAGCTCCCAAATTTTCCAAGATCCCGTTCAATAATCAAGTCACAAGATCAATTGAAATTGTTTCCTAAACCCTCGATTAAGAAGTCTGTGAGGGAAATCAAGACTAAGATCAACAACAGCTCCGATTTTGTTAATAACAGAGGCGATGGTGATGATGGATCTGTAAGTCAGAAATTGAAATTCAAATCCATCTTATCAAATGTTTATCTGTTTAATTATTTATTATTATATTATTATTATATTTTTTTTATATGAACATGATATAGATGAAGGATAATGGTATTGGTAGTAATAGATGATTGTTTGTTTGATGGCGAGTTACAACAGAAACAGAGTAGTAGCAACTGAATGATGACGTATAGTTGGGGTATTGTCAAGCATTAACAAATATAGTAAATATGGTTCTAACCTATATAATGATGGGTTGATAATGGTTTCTTGGTTTGGCTCGATTGAACAGAAAAACAGAAAGTAATTATGGTGTTAGTAATTTAATGGGTTCCGGTGGTTTGCAGGGGTGGTGATTGACAAGGTGAGGGTGTTGGAGATGACAGGTGGGGTGGTTCGATGATGATGGTTTTTGGTTTCTTTTTGGGTTTTGCCTGATTAATACGAAAAGTAAAAGATATTGATGCTCATTAGTCGGTTAAAATGAAGTCTGACCTTTTAATGAATTTGGATAGAACCCACAAACAGAAGTTGCTGAATAATCTTAATAATTGTTTCTTTATTCTCTTCTGTTATACTTTTCGAATAGCAGTAGTTGAGCAGTTGCAGCCAGGCGACTAGGAGCAGCTAAAACAGAATCAAATAGCAGTAGGAGAACGGGCTGTTATGGTGCTTGTGATATAAAGCGAAAGGTAAATAAGCATATAGCTATAGCAGTAATCACATATATTAGTAATTGAGTTTTGATGATGGTTTACATGATTATCATGGTAGTGGTTGTTTGCTATGGTTTGAAGTGGTGATCGAAGTTTTATGAAGAAGAAGATGTAATCTTTTGTTGTGTCGGTGAATTAAGGAGTGAAATGAAGTAGAGAAGGCAAGTAGAGGAATGAGGAAAAGGAGAAAAGTGATGATTGATATTCATTCTCCTCTTGGTATATGAATTTTTATGTATATAATTAGATAGAGGGTAGGTTGATTAAATGAATAACTAGGGAAACAATAATTCAAAGTTATCAATCATGCACAGTTATAATTTACTTTTCATATTAAATTAGAAATGTGTAATATGTGACGTTACTTATTAATAGTTATTAGTGATTAGTTATAGTTCTTGGCAAAAAGTCATAATGGTTGATGTCCTATATATACATGTATGTACGGTTATGTATGTGGTGTGGTGGAATTGCATCAATAGAATAATTAAAATATTTCCCACTCAATTTGGTTTTTCACCTGGTCAGTATCCCACTAAGTTTAAATCATAACATAATCAAAGTGGCATTAAGTTTAAACGGTATTTTGCATACGATGATTATTTGTTCAGGTGGTCAAATTTCAAGACAATTTCTTGAACATGCATACTATGTGGTACAAGTAACAAACATATTGTTAATTACACAATTTACTTTCTACAATGTTTACCAACGAATTAATGAAAGGAGAAGGGAGGTGGGTGTTCTCTATCTAAACCCATCGATATATATATATACATATATAATATATAATATATAATAATTATAATATTAATGATAGTAATAATAATATTTTAATTAATCATATTATCGAGGATTGAAAGGAAATAGTATCAAACACACTAACACGTGAAATTCTCGAATAGTAAAGCCACCAGTTAATATCTATCGACTTTTATTTAAAATCAAGGGTATTATATGGTTTATTATTTTACAATTTAGTTCTTACAATTAATTAATATATTATTTCAAATTATGTTTCAACTTAATATATATATAAATGTATATGTATCTATTTATAAGTAGTTGTTCGTGAATCGTCGGAACGGGTCGAAGGTCAAATAGTTTCTTAAACTCGTTTAAAAATTTTGAAATTCAATTTAATAGACTTTGCTTATCATGTCGAAACCATATAAAGATTAAGTTTAAATTTGGTCGGAAATTTCCGGGTCGTCACACAACTAAGTATTCATAACTTACAAGATGTATGTGGCTATGTTTGTATTGAATATCCCTCATTGTTCACGTGACATACCAGAGAAACTTAGAGTAGGAGAACAAACATATAGTTACGGAGGTTAAAACACTTAAGTATGTTTTGAACGACTTATCTGTGACTGTTCGCTTTTCACATATATTTTAGGCAAACCCACTTGACCCGTCAGCAATTGGTTCAACTAAAATTTGACTAATATACACAGAAACACTTTGAATTGCGCCACATACAGTTCGAATCATGTGTGTGACCCATTCTCTTTGATTAGTTTTTTTATTGACATCAAGGGCGGAGCTTTCTTAGGGCAGGAGTGGGCCCTCGCCCCTCCAAAAGTTTGAGTAGATAGTGGGGATTTGTTGCCCTCTGAGTTACGGACGTTTGGGCTTATGAATCAACTAAAACGGAGTTCGTATGAAAGAGATATGACCAAAATAGTGAAAGCTCGCATAATTTGCGCGTTGCCACCGTTTTGGTTATATCTTTTTCAAACGGACTCGGATTAAGTTGTTTTAAAAGCTCAAACGCTCATAACTCAAAGGAGCACAAATTTCATTTTGATTGTTACATGAAATTGAGAGCCACGGGTCTTAGAGAGGCCCTTCCTCTAGACGATATCACCAACATACTCAAAATTAATATTCTTCACTAAAATCATTTGATATCTCGATCTAATATTTCATATTCGGCCCCTCCAAAACATTTGTTCAAGCTCCACCACTGATTGACATGTTATAAATATAACATGAACCAAAACCCATGTATAAGTTATTGGGTTGAAATTGCCATCTCTAATCCTATCAATTGTTTATATTCCAGGCAATACTATTGGATTGTCCTCGTGTCATATCTAAAAGCGTTGGGCACGCTTGGGACCTACCTGAGAACACATTTGGTGCAGTATATGCAAACTTTATGGGATCAAGAAACTTCTCACCTGATGATAGACCACCAGTTAGGTTCATGGAAACAGACGAACTTGCATACGTAGCAACGCGTGCACGCGAAGTTCATAATTTCTGGCATACTCTTTTTGGCCTTCCAACAAATTTGATCGGTGAATCTGCCTTAAAAGTAATCGAATTTGAGCAAATGTTGCTTCCAATGTGCTTCTTGTCTGTTATAGGAGGAACTGCAAGGTTTAGTGACAAACAACGATCGTTATTTTATCAGCATTACTTCCCTTGGGCAGTTCGGGCGGGTATGAAATCGACCGACCTAATGTGTGTGTATTACGAGAAGCATTTTCATGAAGATTTAGATGAAGTGAGATGGAAATGGGGTATTATACCCGCTCCTAACATCAAGCGTTAATACGATTTTTTTTTGCGTTTTAGGAATGAACTTGTCTTATTGTACTGATTTAGATTTGATCTTTTTTGTTTTTAGTTTTATTGCTTCATATTGCTTGTTCATGCTGATAATATAAATATATAGGTCTCAATGTGCATTTCCCTAATTAACCACAATGTATAATTTAAAGTTTTTAGTAACAAAGTTATTTTTTATATTCCAAAAGCAGGTATCGCTTATATTTGTTTTGATTCTTTAGTCTTATAAAAACAGTTTTGATCAAGTTTCTGTCTGCTTATGCATGCTTATATGTAACAGCATACATAAAGTGGTTGGAATCGTTAAGGGAGTTATATTTTTTAATTATTTAAATTTGTAGTATTAATTTATTTGATTACAAATTAAAAAGATTATAGTAAATCATAATAGAAGTATGTTATAATCAAATAATATTAATATATAAAATATATTTTCAAGAATCGTTGAAAGTGACAGAAGGTGAAACGGACTTCAGATTCTAAGATAACAATATAACTGTAAATTTAACAACTTTTTGAATCTTGATTTTTTATATTTCAAAAAATGGCATTGAGGATACAGTAGTACTATATATATACCGGTCAGCATCTAAAAATTAACACCATATCCCTCTCTAAACGTAAATTCATACAATCATATTTCACAACTCTTTCTTCTCCATTTAAGTTTCTTTTACTTGTTATCAACCTTCATCCCGAAGGGTTTTTGTTGAAAATGAAGAATCGAAAGTTTAATCTCTTGAATCCCACTATCGAATCAGTCGAAGAATCCGATTTCGAGATGGAAAGAGTAATCAAATTCATCGAAGAACGTGGAATTCAAGAAACGACTCGTTGTTTAAAACTCAGCGAACATGAAGTCATCAACATTGCATCAACATATATTAACAATGTGAGATCCCGTCTCGAAAACCTCCAGGAGATGTTAATTAGGTGCGAAGCACAACAGAAAATGAAGAATATCAATGAAGAAGTAAATGAATCGAGTACTCGTATGGCGGAGGATCAATCGAAGAATATCGACCAAGAATCAGGGAATGATCAAGAAACTGTTCATGTTCAAGAAGTTAATGAACCGGGGACTAGTAGTGTGGTGGATCATCGAGCGGTTGACTTGTTGACCAGTAACAGATTGCGTGATATTATAGGTGTTAGAGAGTATGTACTCGAACAGATGATCAAAGTGGTTGAAATGATGGGAATCGAGAATTCGGATTGTTTTGTTGGGCTAAAAAAATTTGAAGTGATTAAGAAAGTAACAGAGTATGTGAACTCAAAGAAATCAAGAATTGAAGCTGTAAAGAATATCATGTCTAGAGAATTAAACGTGATCCACAAGGAAAAACGAAAAGATGTCGTGACGGGCGAGGTTGTAGCGGGGACAATTGCACGCTGGAGTAACAACAAGCAACCGCATTTTGTAACGGAGGTTAAAATTGATGATAAATCTGCTGATGCTAAAGAAAGAAATGAAAAAGAGTGTGTTAAAAATGAAGAAGAAACTGTTAACAAATCTGTTGATGAATTAGTATTGGGGACTAACGGTGAAAAAGATAGTGTTAAAAATGAAGATGAAATTGTTAACAAATCTGTCAATGAATTAGTATTGGGGACTAACGGTGAAAAAGGGAGTGTTAGAAATGAAGAAGAAACTGTTAACAAGTCTGTTGATGAATTAGTATTGGGGACTAACGGTGAAAAGGAGAGTGTTAAAAATGAAGATGAAATTGTTAACAAATCTGTTGATGAATTAGTATTGGGGACTAACGGTGAAAAAGGGTGTGTTAGATATGAAGAAGAAATTGTTAAAAAATCTTTTGAACAGTTAGTATTGGGGACTAACGGTGAAAAGTTAATGAGAGTTAGTGCAGTGGATAATAAGCGAACGGGAAGACAAGGTTATGGGATAGGGAAGGGAAGGCGGCCCCCACTGCCGGCGGTTATTGGGGTAGAACACGGATTTGGAAGGGCTTATGTTATTCGTCAGCGTATGCTTAAGCAACAGCAGCAGCAGATTATTGGTGCGAAACCGGATTCATCAGCCAGTGACCATAGTCCCGTGCAACCAGAATCTGTACCTGTAGCCGAACCTGAGTCTGTTCCTGTAGCCGAACCTGAATCTGTTACCGTAGCTGAACCTGAAGCGGTTCCTGTTGCTGAACCTAAACCGGTTCCTGTTCCTAAAGATGGACCCCTTGCGATGTACTTTAAGAATGCAAAGCATGTGCGTAGCCGACGTAGACGTTAGTGTGCCATAGAAAATGTAAAATCGTTGTTATCGATCTAACCATGGCTTGATTTGGATTTGTGTAATCGAAAACTTGATAACAGAGGAGTAGCATGTAGTGTTCAATTCAAAGTTTAGTTTTTTCTGTTCTATTAGTGCCCATTTGTTCCTGGCGTTTATGATTTTGAATCAATAGTTATGCATGTATGATCTATAATTAGAAGCCAGGTAATTAGACGTATGCATTGGTACAACTGAATGTGCATATGTATTATGGAATTGACTGTCGATTATGGGTTGGTTTGACTTGTGGGTATCCACCTATGCCCAAAAAAACCTGATAGATTGTGTGATGTATGGCAACTTAATTACTAACTTATAACAGCATTGCTTGCTAGTAATATGAAGAAAAAAAATACACACGACTGAGAGTTAATAACACTGTATAAATAAGTCGAGTGTCCCTAGTTAGTGTTAGTATAGTCCTTAATCATAAAGTTACTCTGAATCACTAGATGGTTGACTTATGGATTTCACAAAATTGTAACTCAGCATAAGTTTTGAAGGTGGGATTACATTCTTCATTCATCATATGCATTTTAAGGGGTTGTGGGATGAGAACGCCCAAAAAGCCCTCAACGGAGGGGCGTTGATGATTAGGTTCTAAGGGAGCGTTTTGCAATTTTTGACCAGCAAGAAAAGGGTCTTTCATACACTTTTTTTGTGTTATTCTTGTCTTTCCCGTCACCTTTCATCCAACTTGAGTCATCTCTTACAATCTTTTCCTACAATTTTCACCGCTACATCCTGTTTTTTTTACCACATTACAGTCATATATACCATCTAAAAGCTTCTTAAAATTGTTGCCACATCATAGTTATTCCATCTAAAGCATCTAAAAAATTTAATCACGTTACGATCACCATTGCAAGTGATATTATGGAATTTGACCTCAACTTATAAGTTGATAATATATGAATTTATCGTCACAATTTTTTGGTTGTCTTGTTGTTTGTCAATTACAATTGCCTTTACATTTTACGTACTCACTTATTCAAAAATACACGTAGTGAGTAGATGTTTGAGAATCTCTAAACGAAACATAAGTTCAATTTCTACCCGCTATGTGAAAACTTGGACTTAAAATAGACGCAGGTTCAATCCCCACTCGCAACAAGAATTTACACCTCTTGTTACAGGGTCAAGATGTCTATGCCAAATGTACACCTTTTTTGGACTTAAATTAACCACTAAATCAACATCCTCCAATCAATAACCAGGACCAAAGCATTACGAGTCAAATTTTATATTAACCCAACTATAAAAATACGGATTAATATACAAATAAAAATAAATAATAAATAAAAGTTTTTTAAGAAGAAGAAATAACTGTAAAAGAGGGGTCTGTAATGTAAATCTGTTGGTTGGAGGGTGTTGATACTTGATTAACTATTTTAGAAGGTTTATATTGACAAAGCTATTATAAATACCACAATGTCTTTACCCAATGACGATGTGGGATGATTTACTGAATAAAATATGGATTGGAGGAATTATAGTTGTATTGGGGTAAAGGTGTAATTGGTGTAATTTCGAATAATTAGAATTAGAGTAGGAGTATTATTCGATTATTACGCCTAAATAAACGGAGATTAACTCTATAAATACCAATAAAATACAAACAAATTCCACATACTTGCATTTAATCTTCCGTACGATCAAAACTTTTGGCTTAAGGTAACTTCTGTTTTTAACTGATTAATTCTATTTAGTTTTTAGTTCGATAGATATTTGACAATATATGAATAATAATTATAATTAGTAGTTTTTAACGTTACTTTGGTTAGATTTTGCATAAACTGTTGGTACGTACGTAATACAATCTTGCTCTTAACTTTAGGTTTAAGAATGGCACATGTTGTCAAATCCGTTGATGAACAAAAACTCAACCAATCGGTTTCTAATGTTCTAAAACTCGAAGAATCAACCGAGGAGAGTTCGAAGATCTCAAGTGGTCACATGAGTAAAAAACTGGGAGGATCACAAGGATACGGGAGAGGGAACTCAAGTCGGCCGCCTCTCCCGGCGGTTATTGGTGTAGAACATGGGTTTGGGAGAGCTTATGTTGTTCGTCAACGTATGCTTAAGCAACAACAAGTAGAACAACAACAACAAAGTATTGGCGCGAAGCAAGATTCATCAAGTAATGATGAAAAGCCCGTTCATGTTTCTGCTCCAGTTCCCGTTGTTGTCCCTAAACCTGAACCTGTTGTTGATGGACCTCTTGCGATGTACTTTAAAAGCGCAAAGACCAAACCATCAAGAAAAAATAGACGTTAAATTAGTTTGCCATTAAAAACCTTTATTGCTTGTGTATACAAACTATCTAGGATTTATTTGGGCTCTTTAATTTTTCGTTTTCTAATATTGTCTTTATATTGAATATTGATATTGAATTGATGATTAATAATTAAAGATTGTAAGTTGCAAATAAACACTATGTATTGATGTATTGATGATCGAAAAATCTGTTAACAATTGATATGCGAAAATATTAATCAAAGGAAGTAAACTAGATTGATAAGAAGTAAACTGGATTGATTATTATTGAATTGATGAACTAAAAGGAAATAAACTTTTAGGACTACATTTTTACTTAGGTTAGTTTTTTATACAAATGCAAAGGAAATCTATTTAAACATACATCTATACAACAGCTAATTCTATTCAAGGGTATGGTTACAAGTCACTTTTGGAACTACTTTAACTTTTATTGAATGTTGATGTTGAGTGGTATCCGTTGAATGCTTATTCCTTTAACCATCTTGTGACATTCTATAAGTGTAAGTCATGAAGATGACTTTCTCTGATCCATAGTCAAATTACCATACAAGGTAAGGTTCATTTTGTTTCTTTATGTTTTATATTTTAACAAAATCCTCTTCCTCAATACATGCAGCCCAATAA
The DNA here is from genome assembly GCF_046630445.1 of Rutidosis leptorrhynchoides. Classification (NCBI taxonomy): domain Eukaryota; kingdom Viridiplantae; phylum Streptophyta; class Magnoliopsida; order Asterales; family Asteraceae; genus Rutidosis; species Rutidosis leptorrhynchoides. The sequence continues at coordinate 98,032,576 of NC_092336.1, forward strand.
GTTGTAAATAAACACCCCCTAAGCCTTTAAGGCTATACAAGTCAACTTATCCAAGTTAAATTATGCATGTATGTCTATATATAATGACACAATCAGGAAGAGAACTTTGTAGTGAAACTGCATAGTACTTGAATGGCCTCATCACAAAAGAAAAGATAAATGGAAATGCAGGCAGGGCTAGCTTGCTTCTTTTCCTTCCAGCACAACTTATGTGTGAATAAAACGAAAGAAATGATTCCACTTTTACGAAATTTTCAGTTCTTTATCCTTCACATTTCTTTGCGGCTCGAGGGGAGAGAATAGAAGTAAGAATTTCCCGTTCAGTCGGTAATGAATCAATACGCATGGCTACTCTCTTCCATTGGAAGGCAAGTATTGGCTCATACAGCTTAAGAAAAACTGGAAGGATTTGCCCATAAACGGATAATTGTAAGTGAAAGGACCCGTCCTAATCCACCTGGACGAAGTCATCAACATTTGGTCCCATTGCGATGATCGGCTCCAAGTAATGTCCTTATATTGAGCAAATGCACAGCGGAAGACTTAATTCGTACCTGAGAATAAACATGCTTTAAAGTGTCAACCAAAAGGTTGGTGAGTTCATAGGTTTATCATAACAATCATTTCAATATGTTAATAGACCACAAGATTTCATAATCATAAACATAATACACTCGCAAGTGTATGTAAAGCATTCTAAGTGGTTGAGCACTTGGTAACCATACTTAACATTTAATCAACGTCGCATATTCCCTTTATTATGAAATCTCACTACACCGTACCATGTGTAGTCACCAAAACGAAGTACTGTGCAACCGTTGAATACTGGTCGTCCAGTCCGGTTGGGGTTGTCAGGCCCGATAGATCTATCAACAGGATTCGCGTTTACAATACCCATGTAAATAGTAGTTACCAAGCTACAGGGAAATATGCCAGTGGTACAACTCAACGTAGAATATATTTTTAAGTACTTGTGTCTATTTTGTAAACATTTATAAAAGCAGCGCATGTATTCTCAGCCCAAAAATATATATTGCAAAAGCAATTAAAAAGGGAGCAAATGAAACTCACTTTTGCCTTGAAGGTATTTAATTCGACTTGGTCTTCGATAGATATCACGAACCTAACCATATATATAATATATCAACATATTTTCTTTTTAAGTAATCGTTACATATATATATATACTTTTAATACTTTTAATATTTTCTTAGTCCGTAGTTAGCAGTCCGTAGTTAGTGGTCCACAATTAGTTGCTTAAATAAAATAAATAAAGACCCCATCGTATTCGTATTGATCAGAATTAATCTCGACCCATGGTACCATGTTGTCAAATGACGTGTTGCGTACATAAAGTACCGTGTTGTCAAATGACGTGTTGCGTACAATCATGAGGTCTTATGATTAATCTTCTCGTGTTGTTTACGGGTGGTCCTGAAATATATAAAATCAAATCATAAGTAATTATATATAAAATATCATATTAATTAGAAAAGATATGATTAATTTACTTTTTCTCCAAATATTTTCGTAGCTAAACTAGCTTCGGATACCCAATCTTGTTTTAGTCGTAGTTTCTTCATTACAACTCCGTTTTTGTTGGTTCAACTTGCCACTTCCTTGGATCGAGTCAAATTTTAAGAATATGAACTGAAAATACCTTAGTTTGTATTCGAAATCATAGGTTATAGGTCAAACTTTGGTGAAACTTATGAAAGTGATCATTTTCCATCATAAAAACAACATTTAATGATCATTTTTCTAAAAATGCTTACACTTTGAGTTAAACCATGAAATTTTTATGTGTTAACAAATTCATAATAAATATCATTTTTCCAGAACATGAACTTCCAATTCAAAGTTCAAGATAGTTTTTAATTATCCAACCCAAAACAGCCCCCGGTTGCACTCCGACGACGTAGATTCAGTTTTTAAGATGTTCTTTGTAAAACCAAGTTATATCTTTTTAGGTTAGCATATCATTATGATATATTACAGGTCTTGAAGTGTTTTAAAAATCAAGTTAGAAGGATCTATTTAGTTTGCGAACAAGTTTGAAATCATTCAAACTATGTTCTTGTTGTTAAAATTTTATACCACAAAATAAGATAGCTATATGAATATGAATTGAATAAGATTTTGAACAAGGTTACTACCTCAAGTTACTTGGACAAAGTTACTGCAAAAAATAAGAAATAATCTTGGAATCAAAGAGTGGTAGAGTTAGATCAAAAGGTTGGAAGTAAACTTCTTCAAATGGGTGGTTATTTTAATATGTTCTTGAAAGAGTTTTCTTATGGTGTTTAAGGCTTATAATTGAAGCTAAATGATGGGGAAAATGCTTGGAGATGATCAAGTATGAAGTTAAGAGTATTTTGAGAGAGAAATGAGGGTGTAGGTATGAGAAAATGAAGTGAAGAAATGGTGTTCATTTATAAAAACGTTTTTAGTTTATAAAGAAAGAAAAGGATTCATAATTTTGTTTTCTTACTAATAATTCATACTACTTGACAAATCCTAGTTACCTCATATCTAGGACAGTAATAATGTTGATTAGGATGTTGATTTGATGTGTATATACCAATAGTAAATACGTATAGAAGCTGGGTATGATACAGGTACATATACCCTAGATATACGTATAGAAATCTTGAGGAAACGGAACGAGAATTTAATTATAGCTATCTTTTGTGAATATACTTATATTGTTTTATGTATTTAAGTCCTTAAAAAGTGATTAAATACATTATATATACGATACATGTATAAGCATTATAGATTATAAGTATATATATCAAAGAATGTTACGTATAGTTATCGTTTTGAAAACTTAAGTTAGTAGTTTCAAAATATACTTATAACTCATTGTCATTAGTACACAATGAGATGTTAAACCATCCTTAGATCATGTTAAATATATATAAATACATATATATACACAAACATATAATTATCGTATGTTATATAGTTCGTGATATCATCGGTCATATTGGACGGTCAAACGTTGTGTAAAACTCTTTTCAAAAACACAAGTCTCAACAATTTGGATTGCTTATCATGTTGGTATGGTTTAATTTATGTAAATATTAATCTCATAAGTATAATTTGGTCGGAAAATTCCGGGTCATTACAGTAAGGGACCTAAAAACCCAAGCAGATGCCATAGGCTTTCTCAGGCAGCGTATACTGACTTCTTCCTTTGCCTCACTTTCCCTATAGGACTTCGAGCCACTTCACCGATGCCATCAAAATCTCTAAAATCAGCCTTCCTTGACTACTTGTATTTCTTCTACTAGTTCCGGTGGAAACCCTGATCAGGCGGGTGGCCTAGCTAACCCCTTTCTTCGTGCTTACGAAAGATCGCTTCGCTTGTCATTAAACACATCACATGAAATCACCCAACAGATAGAATTCGGAAAGAGTCGAGGCAAAGATACTACAACAATATCACACACATTAAGACACCTACGGTGTAGAGAATGATCATGTCTTACACTTTTATACAAGAAAAATGATAATCCTAAAAACGAACATATATTTCATAGCATTATCCCTCAAGAAAGACAAGCTTTTAGTTGCAATTTTTCTATTTACAAGTGATATTCGTTTAAATAATAAAAGGTGAAGACAAAAGACAGATTCGACGAATTAAAGACGTAAACGACCAAAAAGCTAAAAAGTACAAAGTACAATCAAAGTGGTTCAAATTATTGATGAGAAACGTCAAAAAATTACAGAGAGTACAAGCCGTGAAACACAAAGTACAAGATATTAAATTGTACGAAAAGGCGTTCGAAAATCCGGAACCAAGACATGAATCAACTTTCAACGCTCGACGCAACGGACCAAAAATTACAAGTCAACTATGCACAAGAATATAATATTATATATAATTAATTATATATATATTATATATTATTTTAATCAAAGCAGCCCACGTTGAATTCATTTGGTGAGCTGGATTCCAGACCTCCGCACTCGCGGAGCTTTAATGAAGGAAATATCCGCACTCGCGGAGATCTACAGTGAAATGTGGGGCTATAAAAGGTCGCGCATTCTGATCGATTTTAGGCACTCTTTTTCAATCTCTCTCTCACGATATATATATATATATATATATATATATATATATATATATATATATATATATATATATATATATATATATATATATAATTTATAATTTTAATTTTAATTTAAGTTTAATAATAATAAGGTTATAGTGGCGAATGTTGTAAGTGTGTAAGTCGAAATTCTGTCCGTGTAACGCTACGCTATTATTAATCATTGTAAGTTATGTTCAAGCTTTTTAAATTAATGTCTCGTAGCTAAGTTATTATCATGCTTATTTAAATCGAAGTAATCGTGATGTTGGGCTAAATATTAAAGACTGGGTAATTGGGCTTTGTACCATAATTGGGGTTTGAACAAAAGAACGACACTTGTGGAAATTAGACTATTTAATTGAATGATAGTTCGTTAATTTAATATAAAGATTTACAATTGGACGTAATTATAAATAACCACATACACTCGATCGGACACGATGGACGGGATATTTATAAGTACTAATAATTGTTCATTTAACCGGACACGGGAATGGATTAATAGTTAATGGACTCATTAAAACAGGAGTGAATTATGTACAAGGACACTTGGCGTAATTATTAACAAAGTATTAAAACCTTGTTAAAGTTTAAGTCCCCAATTAGTTGGAATATTTGACTTCGGATATAAGGATAATTTGACGAGGACACTCGCACTTTATATTTATGACTGATGGACTGTTATAGACAAAAACCAGATGGACATATCGAATAATCCATGACAAAGGACAATTAACCCATGGTAATAAACTAAAATCAATACATCAAACATCATGATTACGGAAGTTTAAATAAGCATAATTTCTTTATTTCATATTTTATCGCATTTTTATTTACTGTCATTTTATTTATTGCACTTTTAATTATCGTACTTTTTAATTATCGCAATTTTATTTATCGCACTTTAATTATTGTCATTTACTTTACGCTTTAAATTAAGTTTTATTTATTTTTAATATTTTACATTAGGTTTTAACTGCGACTAAAGTTTTAAAATCGACAAACCGGTCATTAAACGGTAAAAACCCCCTTTTATAATAATAATAATAATAATACTACTTATATATATTTATATATTTACAAATATAGTTTTAAAAATATAGCATTAAACTTGGCTAGCTCCCTGTGGAACGAATCGAGCTTACTAAAAACTACACTACTGTACGATTAGGTACACTGCATATAAGTGTTGTAGCAAGGTTTAGGTATATCCACTCTTTAAATAAATAAATAACTTGTGTAAAATTGTATCGTATTTAATAGTATTTCGTAGTAAAAATATAACTATTTCGTATACACCTCTACGCACATCAAGTATTTTTGGCGCCGCTGCCGGGGAACTTCATAAACGCCGAAAGCAAAACGCTATATAAAAAAAATATTAAGTCGTAATCTATTTCTGTAAAAATATACGTTTTAAATATTAAAAATACAAGAAAAAGAAAAATATATCTATATTTTTAAGTTTAGTTAAATTAAAAAGTTTATTTTTTTTATTTATTGTGAAAAGTTATAAAAAAGTAATAAGTTATATTTATATTTTATATATATTAAAAACAGAAAAATTAAAAAGTAAAAAAATAAAAAATAACTGAACCTACACAAATTCGACCTGCACCTCAGCTGAGTCTGTATCCTCCGCACTCGCGGAGCTTTTTGCCAGCTGGGATCCGCACTCGCGGAGCCTTCTGACAGGCTGAACCTTGTACGCATTTATTACACAATTATGTTTAAATTAATTATTATTATTATTAATTAAACCTAATTAGGGTTTATATTTAATATTAATTAGTTTTAGTTTAATTAATTTTGTATTTTAAGTTGTAAGTTTTATTTAGTTTTAAAAAAATTAATACTTTTATAAAATAATAATATAAAAATAATATTTTTGCAAAAATTGTATTTTTTAAGTTTTATTTTTAAATTTTGTATCTTTTTAATCGTTTATTCGTAATATTTATATTTTTCGTTCGTAATTAGTTTTAAACTTAGTATTTTGCCGTAGTATTTCTAGATCTTTAAGTTTTGCCATAAAATCCCTTAAGTACTTTTTCTTTAGATTAAGATTTAGACGCTTTAGAATTGTACGACATCGCTTATCGCTTTAGTATTAAATAGAATTTAGTGCCTTTTTAAGACTTTCCGTTTTGGATATAGAATTCCTTTTAAGCTTTAAATCCTTTAGACGCAACTTTTAATTTTTAATTTTTAGACTTTTTAAGTTTCGACGCGCTATTTTCTTATTATTTTTCGACGCTTATTTTTCGACGCTTATTTTTTGACGTTTTTCGACGCGCTCTTTTTTTTCTTATTTCTCGATGCTCTAGTTTTTAGGACATAGAATTTTCTATTTCTTCTCTAAAATTTCAAAACGAAAAAATTATTTTAAGCGGTTAAATTGTTAGACATCCAAAATTTTCTGGTTCGTAGTAATAGTTGGATTTGTTAGTGGCGAGTTGTGGGCTTCCGATTTAAAGGGTCCTGGCTACCTGCTGCATCTATTGACTATTCAAAACGTGGGCAAAATCAGAAAAGTCTATTAATTTGATAGCTTATATAATTTTTATCTTTTATGACTAATAGGATATTCAGTGAATGCACCGAGCAAAATGTTCACCACCTTTCATACGTTCACCACCTGTAACCAGATCAAGACATCTAGCCAATATTGTCGCCGTTGATTTTTCTTTAGAATCGTCATCCAGTCGACCAAGTACTCCAATTCAAATTTCCGATAATCCATTTTTTGAACCCGACCTCACAATTGAGAACCCGGAGGATATTCAGGGACAATTCAGAGATCCTGAACCACTAATCATTCCTACTGAATCACAAATCACTCATCCAGAGATTGTCGAGGAAGAAACCATTAAGTCATAATCCTCTAGTGATTCAGATTCAACAAATTCAATCATGGAAAATCTGGAACCTCTAAGTATGGAAGACCGAATGAGAGCTAAACGCATTGGCCAAGGTCACGCAATTACTCAACCAGATATTAATGCGCCAGATTATGAAATTAAAGGACAAATCCTACACATGGTAACTAATCAAAGCCAATTTAGTGGTGCGCCGAAGGAAGATCCAAACGAACATCTTCGTACCTTTAATAGGATCTGTACTCTATTTAAAATCAGAGAAGTTGAGGATGAACAGATCTATCTCATGTTATTTCCCTGGAATTTAAAGGGAGAAGCCAAAGATTAGTTAGAATCGTTACCTGAAGGGGCGGTTGATACATGGGACGTTTTAGTTGAAAATTTTCTTAAACAATTCTTTCCGGCATCTAAAGCAGTGAGACTTCAAGGAGAAATTGTTACGTTTACGCAAAAGCCAAATGAAACTCTATATGAGGCATGAACAAGATTTGGAAAGTTGTTAAGAGGATGTCCGCAACATGGTTTAGACACTTATCAAATAGTACAAATATTTTACCAAGGATGCGACATCACTACAAGAAAAGACATCGATATAGCAGCTGGTGGTTCCATTATGAAGAAAACCGCAACTGAAACTTACAAAATTATTGATAGCACTGCTTCCCACTCACATGAGTGGCACTAAGAAAAAGATATCGTTAGATCATCTAAAGCAGCTAGAGCCGATTCTAGCCATGACTTTAATCCATTTTTGCAAAGATAGATGCTGTCGAGAGACGAATGGAAAAGATGACTAAAGATATTCACTCAATATGAATTAGTTGTGAGCAGTGTGGAGGACTACATTTGACAAAAGATTGTCTCAGCATTGAACAAACAATGGAACAAAGAGTGAATGTTTCATATATAAACCAAAGGCCTGGAAATAATTATCAGAATAATTATCAACCACCAAGACCAATTTATAATCAAAACCAGAATTATAACCGAAATGTTCCATACAACAACCAACAAGGTCCTATCAATCAACAAGTATCCAATAACACTTACAATCAGCAAAGACCTATTTTTCAAAATAAACCACCACAAACCGATGATAAAAAGCCAAATTTAGAAGATATGATGTCAAAGCTAGTTGAATCTCAAACTCAATTTTTCACATCTCAGAAACAAACAAATGAACAAAATGCTCAAGCATTTAGAAATTAACAAGCTTCTATTCAAAATTTGGAACAAGAAGTAAGCAACCTAGCAAGGTTAATAGGTGAAAGAAAATCGGGAAGTCTACCTAGTGATACAAATTCTAACCCCCAGAATGAAACGGCTAAAGCCATTACCACGAGAAGTGGTATTACACTTAAACCACCTGAAATACCTGTAATTTCTGATGACGCTATTCCTACTCCACAAGAACCACAATCTGAACAAGAGAAAGAAACAGAACCGGTAGTTGAAAAGGTTAATGAAGATAACACAGTTAAGGCTAAACCTTATGTTAAACCATACCAACCACCACTTCCTTACCCGAGTAAAATGAGAAAAGAAAGACTTGAAGCCGAGCAATACAAATTCTTGGATATGTTTAAACAAATAAATGTAAATATTTCTTTCATTGATGTGATTTCAGGAATGCCCAGATATGCTAAATTCTTGAAAGATCTAATCACAAATAGAAAGAAAATGGAAGAACTCTCGGCTGTTACTATGAATGCTAATTATTCTGCAGTACTGTTAAATAAGATACCAGAAAAATTATCAGATCCAGGAAGTTTCACAATTCCATGTTTTCTGGGTAGTCTTAGTTCAATAGAAGCATTGGCAGATTTAGGTGCTAGTATAAATCTAATGCCGTATTCACTATATGCTAAACTAGACCTTGGAGAATTGAAATCAACAAGAATAAGCATACAACTAGTCGATCGATCAGTAAAATATCCTAGAGGGATAATGGAAAACATGCTAGTTAAAGTTGGTACTTTAGTATTTCCAGTAGATTTTGTTATTCTGGACATGGAAGAAGATTCTCGAGTTCCTCTCATATTAGGAAGACCATTCTTAAACACGGCTAAAGCAATAATAGAAGTGTTCGGTAAGAAACTGACCTTAAGTATAGAGGACGAGAGTGTTACCTTTTCTGTTGATAGAGCCATGCAACAACCGCAATCTGCAGATGATACATGTTGTCACACCCCCAAATAGGGTATGGGGTATTTGTGACTAATTATATCAAATCACAGTTGTATAAACGAGAACGACTCTATATGAGACGTTTTATTGAGTTTTGCAGCGGAAGATAAATAGATTACATTGTATTTAATAAACAACGCATTAAATGTCTTTAATTGATATGATATGTAATGAAGACTCCAAGCATAGCAAGCAATCATCATCAAATTAGCAAATGCGAGTCCTTCAAATTATCCATGAATGACTCGTTGAATTGTTGCTTTCAATTAGCAAATACACAGCGGAAGCATAATATATAAGTACCTGAGAATAAACATGCTAAAGAGTGTCAACCAAAAGGTTGGTGAGTTCATAGGTTTATCATAAATAATGATTTCAATAATAGTGTTAGACCACAAGATTTAAAAAGAGTTGATTAATACCAAATATATCAATCGAAAGAGTTGCTGTTTGTAATATCGCGACTAAAAAAAGTTACCCAGTGACACTTGTTATTCATGTCGTTGAATCATTATTATGTAGTCAAAGACCAACGGTCAACTGACTAGAGACGTTACTCTCAGTAGCGCTACTCACAATAACTAAGCTTGCATCTTATACCTCAGCATTTAACGATATTACGGCAGGGATTTAGCATGACAAAGCACGTATATAGTATAAAAGTTTGAGTACTTGTGTCTAAACGTAAAACAGTTATAAAAGTTGTGCATGTATTCTCAGACCAAAAATATATATAAAAAGTGAGCAAATGAACTCACCATACTGTATTTTGTAGTAAAAATACATATGACGACATTAAACAAGTGTAGGGTTGGCCTCGGATTCACGAAACTATATCAATTATTTATATTAAAACATATAAACATAATCGAACCAAATTATATATGTATTTTACTTCGATTGTTATAGATTTATATATACTTTTTATATATATTATATATAAGTATTTATCTGGGTAAAATAATATTAATAATGATAATGAATAAGTGTTGTATTCTCTTGAAATAATAATAATAATCATATTAATAATAATAATAATAATAATAATAATAATAATAATAATAATAATAATGATAATAGTAATAATTATATTTGTAACTAAAATAATAATAGTAAATGATAATTTTTATAATACTAATTATATTAGTAATAATAATAGTAATAATAATAATAATAGTATTAATAATACTTAATAATAATTATAATAATAACAATATATCAATAAAGATGATAATATCAATATTTCAATTAAATCATAATTTAATTATAATTTTAATCATAACCCTAATAAGTTTTAACCAAATCATAATATAAATCTTAAAATGATGTAAATAATAATAATAATAAAATAATAAGAGTAATAATGATAACTACCTCTCAAGACAAGGTCCCAAAAATAAATGCTTATGCCTGGACTTGAACTTGCGACCTCTCACTCAACGACAACACACCCAACCAATGATCCGTTTGTTACTTCTTGTATGTATTTCGCACTTTTATTTATTTACTATGTAACACGCGGTTTTATTATCTTCATAACAACAATATCTTTATGATCATTTTCATCATCTTTAATTATCATCAACTAACCTCATCATCATCTATATCATAATACCTAAAAGTTTTGTTGTTGGGTCTCGATGGCAACAAGGAAACAGTAGTCCAAATCCAAAAGCCCAACCATTTTACAGCCCACAATCAAGTTATGTGGCCCAAGTTCCATCAATTAAAGGGTTTCGGTGTTCGGTATTACTAGCGACAGAAAAAAAATATAGTATTCGATGCAAGGGTTTTCGTGAGTTCCAAACAAAACATGTATCAATCAAGCTTCGATCCATCATTCTCATCGTATCTTCATCGTCGTTTAAACATCATTAATCGTTTCACTGTTCATTATCTCTATCATCGTCTATCTTCGATGTATAAAAGAAAGAAGCTGGAACAACAACAGGGAAGGCTATTCGAACAGTAAGAGGCAGCAGCAGTTAAGGATAGAAAGTGGTTGCAGCAGTGGGACGATGGTGGTGGGTTTCTGGTTCGTGACAGAAGACATGAACATTAATCATTTTTCTTCGAATGTAACAGAAACATAACGACAGTAAATGGGGTGTTCTAAGGTGGTTTCCGGCTGCAGCAGTAGCAGCAGTTTATCGAGGATTTCGTGGTGGTGATTGTTTTTGGATGTCAACGAACAAAACAGAAAACAGAATCATTGTAGCAGTGGTGATGGTTGAAGTGGGTGAAGGTGGTGGTTGTAGTGAAGATTATGGTGTCGAGTTTGAGGAAGATGATGTTGGTGTTGGTTGAGTTCACAACCGAATATAAAGATATAGATATCTGATATGTACTCGTATATGCTATATTTATATATGTGATTTTGGTGGTGAAAGACAAAAACACAGTAATCAATCAATATATCAATCATAAACAATGGTCAAATAATAATCTCAATTTAATATATAAGAAAAATAAAAATAAAACATGTGCATATGGAAAGTGTCGGTAGCAAGTAACAACCAAAAATATAAAGTGCTTTTTGTATGTTTGATGAGTCATCCACAGAGAAATATACATCTTTATCTATCTATCAATATATGACTTTTTAAAATGGACGGTGGCTTTTGTAAAGTTCACGAGTTATTGGTGGACAAAATTGGTGGTAGCCTCTTGTTGACTACACGTAAATATATATATATATATATATATATATATATATATATATATATATATATATATATATATATATATATATATATACATAGATTTATTTTAATAATAAATTTTATTATATCTTATATTATTTTACATATTGATTTCTAATCAATTAAATCTTATATTATTTCTAATTCAAATTATTATATATATTTATATATTTAAATATATATGTATCTCTTTACAAATAGTTGTTCGTGAATCGTCGGAATTGGTCGAAGTTAGGTTTAAATTTAGTCGGAAATTTCCAGGTTGTTATAGTACCTACCCGTTAAAAGAAATTTCATCCCGAAATTTAGTTGTTGCCATCAATTGGCGTTGTTTGTAAACAGGTGAGGATATTTTAGTTTTATTTGGTCTTCACGTTCCCGGGTATGATCGGGGCCTTGTGTGAATTCCAACGGATAGAATATTGTTTTGTTTCAAGAGTTTAAATCATACAAACCATAAATTCTATAGATTCTTCGATGAAGTGCATTTTATCATTAATGCGGTGGTTATCTAAAGATTAACAAGAGTGTCTTGATTAGGTTATCCTCAAAAGGGATGATGGTGCTATACAAGCATTTTAGTAAACTGAACACATGAAATGTGTTATGAATAGTATTGAGCTCATTTAAAACTTTGAGCGTTTATGCCAAAATATTAGGGTAGACAAAATAGAGAGAAGTTCGTGAAAATCACGGTCATGAAATTTGATAGAGATCGTTATTGTTGATAACAAGAATATTTTAATGTTGAATATGAGTTGTAAAATATAGTTTTATCACTGATGTCGTAGTGTGGGGGTATGAAATAGTTTATATTTTTACTAGGAAAAGCGATACAAATTACACAAGTTTTAATTATTTATTTACAAATGGGATATACCTAAACCTTGCTACAACACTATAGGCAGTGTACCTAATCGTAGAGTAGTGTAGTTTTTAGTAAGTCCGGTTCGTTCCACAGGGAGCTGGCTTATTTCACACTATATTTTAAATAATTATATTCGTACAAAATATATTATATTAATAATATATAAAAGGGGGTTTTACCGTTTAATGACCGGTTTGTCGATTTTATATTTTAAGCGAAGCGTAAAGTAAATGACGATATTTAACTAACAATATAAAATAAATAACAATAATTAAAATGACAATAAATAAAAGTACGAGGAAATATGAAATAAAATATATTATGCTAATTTAAACTTCCGTAACCATGATGGTTGACGTGTTGATTTTAGTTTTATGCCCATGGGTTAATTGTCCTTTGTCCTGGATTATTTAATATGTCCGTCTGGTTTTTGTCCATAACAGTCCATCGGTCATAAATTTAAAGTGCGAGTGTCCTCGTCAATTTATTCTTATACCCGAAGTCAAATATTCCAACTAATTGGGGATTCGAACTGTAACAAGGTCTTAATACTTTGCTTAATGAATACACCAGGTTATCGACTGTGTGTAAACCAAGGTTTTAATATTTTGTTAACAATTACACCAATTACCCTTGAATGTAATCCACCCCTGTTTTAATGAGTCCATTGACTATTAATCCATCCCCGTATCCGGTCAAATGAACAATAATTTGTACTTATAAATATCCCGCCCATCGTGTTCGATTAAGCGTATGTGGTTATATATAGATACGTCAAATCATAACCTTTATATTAAATTAACGAGGTATCGTTAATTTAATATAAAGCCCATTAATAGCCCATAGTCTAATTTCCACAAGTGTCGTTCTTTTGTCCAAACCCCAATTATGGTACAAAGCCCAATTACCCCGTCTTTAATATTTAGTCCAACATCATGATTACTTTGGCTCAAATAAGCATAATAATAACTTAAGTACGAGACATTAATTTAAAAAGGAGAACATAGCTTACATTGATTATTTATCGCGTAGTGTTACACGGACAGAGCTCCGACTTTAAAACCCGTAAAATAACCTTTACATAACCCGAACTAATCTAATATAACACTGATCTATATTATATATATATATATATATATATATATATATATATATATATATATATATATATATATATATATATATATTATATTTATTTATATTATACTAGGGAGTATTATTATTATTATGTTATTTTTACTCGCAGAATTCGTGAGCTTTTATAGGAGTTTTGATTTCTGACAGCTCCGCGAGTCGTGGAGTTTTTAGCCTTCAAACTCCGCGAGTCGCGGAGTTTGAAAATCCAGCTCAGGATCATTTGTCTCATAGCTTGTCGACATAATTTTTAAATATATATAATATATAAATAATTTATATAATTATTTAAATATTATATTATATTTTTGTGCATAGTTGACTTGTAATTTTTGGTCCGTTGCGTCGGGCGTTGATAGTTGACTCATGTCCCGGTTCCGGATTTTCGAACGTCCTTGCGTACAATTTAATATCTTGTACTTTGCGTTTTGTAACTTGTACTCTTGTCATTTTTAGACGTTTTTCATCAATAAATTGAACCTTTTGAATTGTATCTTGAACATTTGAGCTTTTTGGACGTTTGTGTCTTCAAATCTTCGTTTTCGCCTTTTGTCTTCGCACTTATTTATTTAAACAATTACAATGAAAATATAATACAATTACATATGAAAACCTATTATTTAGGAGGGATATTGCTATGAAATATATGTTCCTTTTTAGCCTTATCAAACATCCCCACACTTGAGCGTTGCTTGTCCTCAAGCAATACAGAATTTGAAATAAAAACATACATGAATCACTTTTTTATTCATCACACTTTGTACATCAGTGATTTTGATATGGTGGTATAAACAATGATAGTAACGATAGAACCATGGTTAAAGGTGGGTGTGTCATCCACAGTTGCCTCGGGTTTAGGTCAACGACACTTGCAATCAAATAGCCGATTTACTTTCGGTTCCCAAAGCAAAGTGCACATTTGAAAGGCGGTTTACAGTCCCACATGACTATGAAAATTTAGATCCGTTAGGAAATTGGATCTTTATGAAAACATTTGATCTTTTAAAAATTCAATCTAGCTTTTACCCTAGACACGTTTTCCGGAATAACCCTTCACCGGTGTTTGCAAAATATTTTTGTGGGTTGTGTGGGTTTCAGATTTGAAAATTTTAGCTCAACACTTGTGGTTTTGTGTCACCCACTTGCTAACCTTGTATTAGGAAAGCAACACGTCCAGTATACTTGCTCCGTATATTACCTTTTGGTAAACTACCATCCGATTGTAAAGGAAAGCGTTGAACAAGCAACTGTTGAGGCAATGTCCCATGACATGCTTTTGATTATGGTCTATATCGTGTCGGATGCAATTACTATCCTTTGTAGGAGCAATAGTAAAGATCACCCTATAATTTTTCAGTCTGGCACAAGGTCCTGTCTTCGACCATGCTATGCAACCACCGTTCTTACGGTTGACACCCGATTTGGTTCAGGTGACCTAATGAATTCCAGGTGAATTCCTAGGATTTTACGTTCAATGGTAATGAACGCATTGAAAATGGATTTTCAGAAAACAAATCGGTTTATAATTTTGATCAAAATATTTTCTCGTTCATGCTCGAGTTTAGATATCATTGAATTCCATGAGTTTGAATTCTCAATCTTTAAGGTCAATCTCAAGGATTGAGTAATATCAGTCTTAAAAGCTGATTTTTAATCTTTAAGGAGATTATCCTTTCTGGGGATCTGATTCATTAGTCTTATCAAGCTAATTTGCACGGTGCCCTCCCCATTTTACGAGACAGACCCTCTCATGGTTAGGATAAGTCTGACCACTTGGCGACCCTGTTTGATGCTGAGGTCCGTGGATTTCCTGCTGATTTTAGTGATGACTTTTCTAGATTTTTCGTCAACCTACAACTGGTCTGGACGACAACTTCTTGACCTAAATCAAGAAGCGCGTGTCTTTTTCGGAAGACTTTACTTCCTTTTAATGATGGAATTGATTCATCGTGTAGATCCATCTTTTCTTTTCTTTCATCGGGTAAAATAGTTAATTTAGTCCAAAACAAAAGCACATGCAATAAACTTTACAGAAACATGTGATAGATAGTTTTTAATTGAATAACTTGGCACATTCTCCCCACACTAAGTTTCTTTCTTTGCCTTTTTATTCTCCTTTATTCCATTTTAAATGAATTCAATCGTTTTAGGGAGTTTCTCAATTTATGTCCTTTCCGAGGTAACGATAGTTTCGGTATTAACACCTAGTTTTCACCGTTCATAAATATATATAAACATGATTTTAAATTCATTTAGTTTAAAATTTTTCAAATTTTCATAAAATTTAGAAAATAAGCCAAGTATAAACTCGAGAGAATTTATAACCCTTCCCCACACTTGAGATCATGCAATGCCCTCATTTGCATGAAATCAGACTCTAATTATAAATTCATGAGGGTGATTAGTGTAGAAAAGTGATTGAAAATACCCAGTTTGTAATTACAAAGCTCGTCGAATGATAGATGGCGCGGCTCATCGTTCATTCCTTCTTGTTTTATCACACATATTTTTCTTCAAAAACGGTTGCTTTTCTGAACTGTTTGCTAATCTTTAAAAATGCGTCTTTTACCCTAATTTATTATGCATGTTTATTAACGAGTTATGCACTAACCCGAACCCCTAATTTAACGTTAAGTGGGGTTAAACTTCCCCACACTTAGTTGACGACATGTGAAGTCGGTAGAATAAGTTCCACGAATTAAAATAGTGAGCCAGTTATTTACATCTCTGGTGGTATAAAATATATTAATGGGTTTAAAGTTTAGACCCACCCGATCGTTACTACTTAATTCTTTTTTAAGTGTAGCTTTTAGTAAATGGATATGTCACTTTTCTGGTTCTTGGTCAAATGGATCGATATACACCGACATACATATTATAGGGTGGACAATTTCTAACGTTTCCTTCCTTTTATTCTCGACGTCAAAGTTTTCACCTCTATTACCCAATTGGGTGAAATTCGAGGTGTCATTATCTATTACAGCTCGTAGTTCATTTCCGGTGGATGACTCGTCTATTGAGAATATTGGGTTGGAAGGTTGTGGAATGGTGAAGTTCGGTTTGGCCTTGGGGGTAAAATTTTCAACGTTATCGTATTCCCAAGAGTACCAATTTGTTACCCTTACTTCTTCTTTATCCATTGATGGATCGATGATTTCTTCGGTAGAGGCTAATGTGTCGATATGTTGTGAAATTGGTAAGACTGAATAAAAAGTATCATCGGGATAGTTGGTGATTTCGGAGCTCTCAAATTCATCAAAATTCGATGATATGAGATTTTCTTGCACACGACTCCTCAGATCAACAGGTGTGTAGTCTGATAGAGTTTCAGCTTGCCGGTTTACAAACTCTCTCATTTGTTCATTTTGAGCATTGAGTTCTTCGAGTTTGATTTTCATATTGTCTAATAAATTTTCAGACACGTAATTTTCCTCGTCTACTGGTTGTTGAGTTTGGATATATTCTTGGGAATAATCCCAATTTGAATTGTATTCTTCATAATCGTTCCATTCAGGTTCCGTGGGTGCGTAATTTTTCATAGGAACGTAATAATAACATTCCCATGTTGAGTGATAATCTCCACAGATTTCACAACCAGTTATTGTTTCGTCATTCGTGATCCAAGATTGACCGAACGAATTGTCATCAACACTCGTTTGAGAATATTGATTTAATTGATTTTGGATATCAAAAAGAGTTTCCATAGCCTTGTTTTCAAAATTTTCCATTTTATTGCGATGGCCAAATTTTAGCTACAATGTGGTGCATTTACTAATTATCCTATTAGTTATAAAAATAGAAAAACTTATATAAGTTGTCCAATTAATAGACTTTTCTGCTTTTGCCCACGTTTCGAATAGCCAAAAGATGCAGCAGGGAGCCAGAACCCTTTAAATCGGAAGCTCACAACTCAGCCACTAACAAATCCAACTATTACTACGAAGCAGAAAATTGTCAACGTCCATTAATTTAACCACTTAAATAATTTTTCTTTCTGTTTGAGATATTAGATAAGAAATAGAGGAAATTTCTAAGTCCTAAAAACTAAAGCGTCGAGAAATAAGAAAGAAAAAGAATGCGCGTCGAAAAACGTCGAAAAATAAAAACAAGAAAATAGCGCGTCGTAACTTAAAAAGGAATTAAAAACTAAGAATTAAAAGTTGCGTCTAAAAATATTAAAGCTTAAAAGAAAAACTATGTCCCAAATGGTAATAACTTAAAAAGGTACTAAAATATAAAAACGGCGTCGCAAAATTCTAAAGCACCTAAATCTTAGTCTAAAGAAAAAGCACTTAAGGGATTTTACGACAAAGCCTAAAAATCTAGAAGTAAAAATAACTATGGCAAAAACTAAGTTTAAAACTAAATATGAGCTAAAAATACAAATATTACACTAAAATGATTAAAAAGGGACAAAATATAAAAATATACAAAAAGTTGTAAAAAGTACAATTTTTATAAAAATATTATTTTTATATTATTTATTTATTAAAACTATTAATTTTACATATAATAAAACTAATTAAAATTTAAAATACAATTTAATTAAAAAAAACTTAAACTAATTATAATAATTAAACTAATTAGGGTTTATTAATAATAATAATAATAAAATCCGTAATTAATGTGAAATTAGGGTTCTGTCACGTGTGTCAGAGTGTCTCCGCGAGTCGCGGTATTTCAAGCAGCAAACTCCGCGAGTCGCGGGGTTCCAAAATTCAACTCTGATACAGTTTTTAATTCGACGTGTTTTTTTTTCTGTTTTAAAATCTAAATATTTATATAATAAAAAATTATATTTTAAAACTAAAATAAAAATAGAACTACTTTATAATTTTATAAATAAAAATCGTAAAACTAGATTTATATATATATTTTATTTTTTATTTTTTTCAGTTTTTTTTATTTGATATTGTTTTTCTAAAAATATATTTATACAAATATATATTAAAAATATAGCGTTTCGCCAAGTTCCCCGGCAGCGGCGCCAAAAACTTGATGTCGTGCGAGGTGTATATAAAATACACTATATTTTAAACAATTATATTCGTACAAAATATATTATATTAATAATATATAAAAGGGGGTTTTACCGTTTAATGACCGGTTTGTCGATTTTATATTTTAAGCGAAGCGTAAAGTAAATGACGATATTTAACTAACAATATAAAATAAATAACAATAATTAAAATGACAATAAATAAAAGTACGAGGAAATATGAAATAAAATATATTATGCTAATTTAAACTTCCGTAACCATGATGGTTGACGTGTTGATTTTAGTTTTATGCCCATGGGTTAATTGTCCTTTGTCCTGGATTATTTAATATGTCCGTCTGGTTTTTGTCCATAACAGTCCATCGGTCATAAATTTAAAGTGCGAGTGTCCTCGTCAATTTATTCTTATACCCGAAGTCAAATATTCCAACTAATTGGGGATTCGAACTGTAACAAGGTCTTAATACTTTGCTTAATGAATACACCAGGTTATCGACTGCGTGTAAACCAAGGTTTTAATATTTTGTTAACAATTACACCAATTACCCTTGAATGTAATCCACCCCTGTTTTAATGAGTCCATTGACTATTAATCCATCCCCGTATCCGGTCAAATGAACAATAATTCGTACTTATAAATATCCCGCCCATCGTGTCCGATTAAGCGTATGTGGTTATATATAGATACGTCAAATCATAACCTTTATATTAAATTAATGAGGTATCGTTAATTTAATATAAAGCCCATTAATAGCCCATAGTCTAATTTCCACAAGTGTCGTTCTTTTGTCCAAACCCCAATTATGGTACAAAGCCCAATTACCCCGTCTTTAATATTTAGTCCAACATCATGATTACTTTGGCTCAAATAAGCATAATAATAACTTAAGTACGAGACATTAATTTAAAAAGGAGAACATAGCTTACATTGATTATTTATCGCGTAGTGTTACACGGACAGAGCTCCGACTTTAAAACCCGTAAAATAACCTTTACATAACCCGAACTAATCTAATATAACACTGATCTATATTATATATATATATATATATATATATATATATATATATATATATTATATTTATTTATATTATACTAGGGAGTATTATTATTATTATGTTATTTTTACTCGCAGAATTCGTGAGCTTTTATAGGAGTTTTGATTTCTGACAGCTCCGCGAGTCGTGGAGTTTTTAGCCTTCAAACTCCGCGAGTCGCGGAGTTTGAAAATCCAGCTCAGGATCATTTGTCTCATAGCTTGTCGACATAATTTCTAAATATATATAATATATAAATAATTTATATAATTATTAAAATATTATATTATATTTTTGTGCATAGTTGACTTGTAATTTTTGGTCCGTTGCGTCGGGCGTTGATAGTTGACTCATGTCCCGGTTCCGGATTTTCGAACGTCCTTGCGTACAATTTAATATCTTGTACTTTGCGTTTTGTAACTTGTACTCTTGTCATTTTTAGACGTTTTTCATCAATAAATTGAACCTTTTGAATTGTATCTTGAACATTTGAGCTTTTTGGACGTTTGTGTCTTCAAATCTTCGTTTTCGCCTTTTGTCTTCGCACTTATTTATTTAAACAATTACAATGAAAATATAATACAATTACATATGAAAACCTATTATTTAGGAGGGATATTGCTATGAAATATATGTTCCTTTTTAGCCTTATCAATCACCTTTGAATAGTATGGATAAAACAATTCGATTCTAGGAAGAGTATAAGCGAAGCTATCGTAAAAAAAGTAAAATGAAGAAATTAAATGTTCATCTTAGCTTTTGACATAGCTAAAGTCGATTTCCGGAATTCAAGGGATTTAAAGAAACCTTCGCAATCTTTATAAGATTTGATTCTCTGGTAATTAAGGAATTTTGAGATTTCTTTGATTAAATGCGGTGAATTGCCTCGATTGCTATGTTTGGAATTTTGCTATAAATTAGCTTCTTCCGTTTCATTATCTTCACCACTTCTATACTTTCTTCATAAATTCATACTTCCAAAAGATTTGTTAATATGCTCAATCCCGTATTGATACTTGTTATTATATTGACCATATATGCAGTCATTCTTCTTTTTCTTTTACCACCAGAGGAATATGATTTCTTCTATTATTCCCTTGGGGTTATAATGTTTTTAATTCTCCCGTGTCTTTACGTTGCAATACGTATTGATATACACGGTTTGTAATTTCCGTGTTGTTATCGAGCTTTATATTTTCCCTTATATGTTGGAGCTCTATGCTCTTGTTTTTCTTTCCCGACTTCAAGTCAATCGAGTAATGGTCCAGAATTCGTAGGTATGGAGTTTCGAATGGACCTACTGTTCTAAGCGTAATATCACGATTTGATTTGGTAAATTACCAGAATCGCTGAGGATAGAACTATCAAGAATATATTTTCTTGATATGTTCAGAGATTAAGTAGAATGTAAGAGTCGTGTAACATGGCAAATGATGATTATAAAGTCTATGAATCATCATCTTCCATTAAAAATTTAGCATGACTTACTGTAATATAATCACGTTGGCCTGACGTCATTATATTATACTAACTCATGCTTCAATTCCCAACACTTCTTCAAAACATTTATAATTTAAACTTGAATTTTACAGAATATAGAAACTAAAACAGTTTCCTTTATGATGTAATACAAATAGCATGAAGAGGTATATAATTTCGGAGGAGAATATTTATGAAAATATCTTCAGAAATATCGAAGAAATTTATGATGATATTTTGGAATTTCTAAGTTCGAAAGTTGATGAAGAAAAATTTTCCGCAAGCTTTTAACATGACTTCGGAGCAAGATTGTGATGACCCGGAAATTTCTGACTAAATTTAAACTTAATCTTTAACGTTTTCGACACGATAAGCAAAGTCTATGAAGTTGAATCCTAAAATTCTTGAACTATTCAAATACCCTTCGATTGTTCTCAACGATTCGCGAACAAATATATGTAAATAGATACATATATATACTATAACTTGAAAACGTAACAAAGTGTTATGAAAACGATACTGTGCATTAACCTTATTGGTTTGATTATCTGATTGATATATTTAACTATGGAGTTAAAAGATATTTATTGAGTCCCTTAAAGATTATGATATTATTACGAGTCTCTGTTGTGAGGTCCACGTTGATTTGGGAAATCGTTCATTTTTAACGGTATTCGAAATATATGGTAAAGTGTTTGTTTAAATAACGTAATTTGGACATATACAATAAAAAGAAATATTAACTGTTAGAATTAAAGCTATGAATAACTTGCGATGTGTAATTTAAAACGTGTTTATTAATATTAAAAATATATATTAAAATGATTAAATATAATATTTAACTAGATATAAAACGTTTTGGATTTGGATATACTTGATTAAATAACGAGACATTGATTTATAAAAGTAAATGACCAAAACACTCGAAAGTTTAAGATACACTTTGAGTGATATAATTTATTGATAATTTAAGACTATATTTTGACAAAGGTACGAGTCACAAAACGTAAAGTGCTAGTTTTCTAAGCGTACGAAAATGCGTTCGAGAAATCGAAACCGGAACATAAGTCGAGTGACGACGTACGACTTATCGGAACAAAAATTACAAGTCCACTATGCACGTGAATTTAATATAATATATAATTAATTATATAAATTAATTATATTATATTTATAATTAAAAAATATGTCGACAAGCTAGTGTACAAAAGAGATGTGAGCTGTCCAGGCAGGCCATGCGATCGCATGGCATTTTCACTAGAAGCCCATGCGATCGCATGGGCATCAGATTCAGAAAACATTATAAAAGCTCGCGAGTTCAGTTGTTTATCACACACACATATTTATTTATATTACTTCCTCTTTATTTAAATTATTATTATTATTATTATTATTATTATTATTATTATTATTATTATTATTATTATTAAGATTAATATTATTATTAATCTTATTAATTATTAGTATTATTAATTATTAATTAGTAATATACATAAAATACTACGACGAGGTTATGAGCGTGTCACTTTCAAAAATGGGTTTTTGAGCTGGATAAAGTTAAGGAAATTATGGGTTATAGCTATGGAGGTTATGGGTAATGTTCATGGGTATTATTTACAAGTCAAACCTACTGTTATCATCTCCGTTACGTCTACGTACTTTCCTACAATATTGAATCTCAATACTGATACGTAAGCACTCATATTTTATATTTTTATATATTAATTGTGTATCCATGTCTAGTGCTCGAGTATATATATTTATACATGCTTGTATGCTAAATTTCTTCGCTAAATAGTTTATAATGAATCACGAATTAAATACATATATTACTTGTAAAAGGTATATGATATACATGTTTTTGGAAAGCTGGCGAAAAATCAAAGACTTTTCATTTAGACATCGAATAGTTCCGATGAACGGATTAAAAGATATGATCAACTGAATTATAATTGACGTTAATTGGAATTGCTTATGAATTTGCAATTAAGATTTAAACAACTTGTTTACAAGATTGATAAAATGGATTTTTAAATATTACCAGCCGAGTAAATGAATCCTTATATAAGGTACGTCTCGTTTGTTGAACTATTGTCAAAATTGACTTTTGAAACAACATTGGATAACTTTTGTATGTCGATATCGAGCATTAGGATTATGATACACTATGACCTGACCTAGCTTGATAGACATTTATTGACCAACATATGTTCTCTAGGTTGAGATCTACGATTATTTGATATTTCGAGTTTCGGTCACATTACGATGAACAACTTTATGTGCTGCTAAGGCGAGTTTCATTTGCTCCCTTTTTAAATGATTTTGCAATATATATTTTTGGGCTGAGAATACATGCACTTTATTTTAAAAATAATGGACACAAGTACATACTAAATTCTATACTGAGTTTGAACCAAAAATCCCTTAGCTTTGGTAACTAGTAACTGCCGGTTATAAGAACTGGTGGGCGCGAGTAGTAGTATATGGATCCATATGGCTTGATATCCCCGTCCGAGCTAGAGCGCTAGCCTTTTAACGAACGTATGCTATTTGAGAAGCGTACACGTTGGTTTGCGTGTATTATTAAGATGATTATACAAAGGGTATAAAATATATATACGTTAAGTTTAGTTACCAGGGTGCTCAATTTCGTAGAATATTTTGATAAACGTTTCTGGATGAAACAATTGAAAACTTGTGATTCACCTTTATATACAGATTATATGAAACTATAAAACTATGAACTCACCAACCTTTGTGTTGACACTTGTTAGCATGTTTATTCTCAGGTTTCCTAGAAGTCTTCCGCTGTTTGCTTATGTGTTAGACAAGCTATGTGCATGGAGTCTTACATGACATATTTTTCAAGGAAACGTTGCATTCACCAAATCATCACCATGTATCTTATTTTGACTGCATTGTCAACGGAAGTATTATTGTAAACTATTATTTACGGTGATTGTCTATATGTAGAAATCATCAGATGTCGAAAACCTTTGATTTAAATATTCATTTATGGTGTGCCTTTTTAAAAGAATGCAATGTTTACAAAACGTATCATATAGAGGTCAAATACCTCGCAATGAAATCGATGAATGACGTGTTCGTCCATATGAATTTGGAGCGATCGTCACAAAGATATTCTCTAAAGATTTTATCGGATCCAGAATTACCTGGATTCTTTGAATATAGGGTTTGGTCCTTGTATTTGTCCTTGGTCTCCTTCATGGTTAGCTCAATCCGTTTTTCAGTTTCAAATCTGAGCTTTTTCAACACGTCATTCTTTATCATCAAACTTTTGGCCATTAAGACCATCTATAGCTTTTGCTGCTTCGTCAGCATTCTCAAGGTTAATGAATCTGGATCATTGATTATCAATCCGAGATGGTTTCAATAAATTTCATTTTTAGATGATTAAACGCTGATTGTGAATGGATCTAATGGTTGACGAATAGGCGCTGTTGATTTCAAAAGTAGTGAATGATAATTTCGATGGTTTGATGTGATAATTCATCATATATAATTCATGAATGTGGTGATCTTTAGGAAGATAACATCTGCTAAAGCTTTACTTGAATTCTGATATGTCAAAATCAGAATATGTAATTGAATTTGTATGAAATTGATTGTGTATCACTGTGAAGGTAGTGAGTATAGTTAATGATTTATAAATCGAAATTGAAGAATGTACAGTGTAGTAATGTGAGATATAAATATTTCTCGGGTATTACCTACTCGTTAAAATATTTTCACAATTAACAGTTTGTACAAAAGAATTTTTAATTACAATCTTTATGAAGATATATTCATATATATATATATATATATATATATATATATATATATATATATATTCTTCAGATGTAATCATGGATTTAATGAGTTAATATAATATTAAACTCATTTGATTTACGGTTGAAACGAGAATAAATAATCTCCAAAACTTTAGAGATTACATAATCGTCGCAGAATATTTCTTTAATGAAGTTATGAATCAATACTTCATCGTTCATTGTTATTGATATACCTCGGTATATGATGTTGGTGCTCGTGGAATCCTTTTGAACTTCGCAAATCACGAATAATATTTTCAAAAAGGTTTCGAGTACATCGAAAATGAAAGTATACAATCAAACATGTATTTGAATAATGAACTTGGTTTATTATGAAATGGAGTTTATTGTGCTGAAGCAGTGATTAATGATTGTTAAGTTATTAACGAAGGATTTACCTCATGGCATATTAGTGATATGAATTAACCAAGTAGTACATACTAGTTAAGATTCACACTTAATAGCTTAGTACGAAAAGATTTATTATTGTTCCAAACCGTATATATATAAAGTATACATATATAATTCTTCAGGAAGAATGAGTCAATACATCTTAACTCATTATTACTAATATTCCTTGGTATCTATGGGGCGTATGATGTTGATATCCGAGGTACTGAGTGTGATGTTGAGGAATGGGATGCGGATGTTGTGGGTGGTGGTACTGGTTATGTTGCTGGTGCTGCTGATGCTCTTAGATTTTGCACCATATTCTCCAGAGCCACTATTCGAGCGCGAAGCTCGTTGACTTCTTCTATTATTCCGGGATGATTGGTGGTTCGGACAAGTGGATAAATAAGATCTGAAATTCTAGATATTATATATTCGTGACGGGATACCCTGGAAATGAGGGTGAAAATAGTGTTTCGAATGGGTTCGCCGGTAAGCGCTTCAGGTTCTTCGCCAATAGGACAATGTGGTGGGTAAAAAGGATCACCTTCTTCACTTCTCCATTGATTAAGTAGACTATGAACCCACCCCCAATTCATCCAGAAAAGGTGATGACTAATTGGTTGGTTCATTCCAGTTACGCTGCCATTGGAGCTCGAGGAGTTCGAAGAATCAAGTGAGAAATCCATATTATGTGATTGGAATTAGGGTTTTTGATACGAGTGGGTGTTGAATACTGAATGATATATTCGTCTCCTTGAATACGTATATGTAGCAAAAAGATTTCCGTAATTTACGGAGGAAATTTAGGAAAAGTGTTAGACAAAATCTATTGAGATAGATATGATAAGATATGATAAGATATGATTTGTCTATACTTCAATAATGGCAGTATGACGTGTCGAGATCTTAAAATGATAAGTATGTAATCTAATAATCTTTTGATTAAAGACTTTCAATTCGTATACTGTGATAACCCAATGACATTTTCCGGTTCGCAAACCGATGCATAAAGGCATAAGGCATATAGGTACGTGATATAACAGGGAGTTATATACATTTGAGTATGAATAGTAACAATTATAGGAGTTTCAAAAATCATGGATAATATTTCATGTAATACATATGTAATACACAAAACCATGATAGATGACATAGGAATGTCAAGAACTTCAGAAATCATGGTGTCGCATTTAAATGCGGTGGCGTAATTGGATAATACTTAAGAAAGTTCTTAGATTGGCTTTGCATTCTAAGATAAGTAAATTTTCTAAGGTATAGTGTAGCATTTAACAGTTAAAGGCAACAATTAAAGGCACTATGGTCAAGGAAAGTTGTAGTCCTACATTGCTAAGGTATCTAATTGTAAAAGGCACACATAAAATGCAATCCTGGTTCTCTACAACAACACTGCTCTGATACCAATCTGTCACACCCCCAAATAGGGCCTGGGGTATTTGTGACTAATTATATCAAATCACAGTTGTATAAACGAGAACGACTCTATATGAGACGTTTTATTGAGTTTTGCAGCGGAAGATAAATAGATTACATTGTATTTAATAAACAACGCATTAAATGTCTTTAATTGATATGATATGTAATGAAGACTCCAAGCATAGCAAGCAATCATCATCAAATTAGCAAATGCGAGTCCTTCAAATTATCCATGAATGACTCGTTGAAATGTTGCTTTCAATTAGCAAATACACAGCGGAAGCATAATATATAAGTACCTGAGAATAAACATGCTAAAGAGTGTCAACCAAAAGGTTGGTGAGTTCATAGGTTTATCATAAATAATGATTTCAATAATAGTGTCAGACCACAAGATTTAATAAGAGTTGATTAATACCAAATATATCAATCGAAAGAGTTGCTGTTTGTAATATCGCGACTAAACAAAGTTACCCAGTGACACTTGTTATTCATGTCGTTGAATCATTATTATGTAGTCAAAGACCAACGGTCAACTGACTAGAGACATCACTCTCAGTAGCGCTTCTCACAGTAACTAAGCTTGCATCTTATACCTCAGCAATTAACGATATTACAGCAGGGATTTAGCATGACAAAGCACGTATATAGCATAAAAGTTTGAGTACTTGTGTCTAAACGTAAAACAGTTATAAAAGTTGCGCATGTATTCTCAGCCCAAAAATATATATAAAAAGTGAGCAAATGAACTCACCATACTGTATTTTGTAGTAAAAATACATATGACGACATTAAACAAGTGTAGGGTTGGCCTCGGATTCACGAACCTATATCAATTATTTATATTAAAACATATAAACATAATCGAACCAAATTATATATGTATTTTACTTCGATTGTTATAGATTTATATATACTTTTTATATATATTATATATAAGTATTTATCTGGGTAAAATAATATTAATAATGATAATGAATAAAGTGTTGTATTCTCTTGAAATAATAATAACAATCATATTAATAATAATAATAATAATAATAATAATAATAATAATAATAATAATAATAATAATAATAATAATAGTAATAATTATATTTGTAACTAAAATAATAATAGTAAATGATAATTTTTATAATACTACTTATATTAGTAATAATAATAGTACTAATAATAATAATAGTATTAATAATACTTAATAATAATTATAAT
This sequence comes from Rutidosis leptorrhynchoides, assembly GCF_046630445.1. Lineage (NCBI taxonomy): Eukaryota > Viridiplantae > Streptophyta > Magnoliopsida > Asterales > Asteraceae > Rutidosis > Rutidosis leptorrhynchoides. The sequence goes on from NC_092336.1 coordinate 98,060,839, forward strand.
AATAACAATATATCAATAAAGATGATAATATCAATATTTCAATTAAATCATAATTTAATTATAATTTTAATCATAACCCTAATAAGTTTTAACCAAATCATAATATAAATCTTAAAATGATGTAAATAATAATAATAATAAAATAATAAGAGTAATAATGATAACTACCTCTCAAGACAAGGTCCCAAAAATAAATGCGTATGCCTGTACTTGAACCCGCGACCTCTCACTCAACGACCACACACCCAACCAATGATCCGTTTGTTACTTCTTGTATGTATTTCGCACTTTTATTTATTTACTATGTAACACGCGGTTTTATTATCTTCATAACAATAATATCTTTATGATCATTTTCATCATCTTTAATTATCATCAACTAACCTCATCATCATCTATATCATAATACCTAAAAGTTTTGTTGTTGGGTCTCGATGGCAACAAGGAAACAATAGTCCAAATCTAAAAGCCCATCCATGTTGCAGCCCACAATCAAGTTATGTGGCCCAAGTTCCATCAATTAAAGGGTTTCGGTGTTCGGTATTACTAGCGACAGAAAAAAAAATATAGTATTCGATGCAAGGGTTTTCGTGAGTTCCAAACAAAACATGTATCAATCAAGCTTCGATCCATCATTCTCATCGTATCTTTATCGTCGTTTAAACATCATTAATCATTTCACTGTTCATCATCTCTATCATCGTCTATCTTCGATGTATAAAAGAAAGAAGCTGGAACAACAACAGGGAAGGCTGTTCGAACAGTAAGAGGCAGCAGCAGTTAACGACAGAAAGTGGTTGCAGTAGTGGGACGATGGTGGTGGGTTTCTGGTTCGCGACAGAAGACATGAACATTAGTCATTTTTCTTCGAATGCAACAGAAACATAACGGCAGTAAATGGGGTGTTCTAAGGTGGTTTCCGGCTGCAGCTGTAGTAGCAGTTTATCGAGGATTTTGTGGTGGTGATTGTTTTTAGATGTCGACGAACAAAACAGAAAATAGAATCATTGTTGCAGTGGTGATGGTTGAAGTGGGTGAAGGTGGTGGTTGTAGTGAAGATGATGGTGTCGAGTTTGAGGAAGATGATGTTGGTGTTGGTTGAGTTCACAACCGAATATAAAGATATAGATATCTGATATGTACTCGTATATGCATATATTTATATATGTGATTTTGGTGGTGAAAGACAAAAACACAGTAATCAATCAATATATCAATCATAAACAATGGTCAAATAATAATCTCAATTTAATATATAAGAAAAATAAAAATAAAACATGTGCATATGGAAAGTGTCGGTAGCAAGTAACAACCAAAAATATAAAGTGCTTTTTGTGTGTTTGATGAGCCATCCACAGAGAAATATACATCTTTATCTATCTATCTATCTATCAATATATGACTTTTTAAAATGGACGGTGGCTTTTGTAAAGTTCACGAGTTATTGGTGGACAAAATTGGTGGTAGCCTCTTGTTGACTACACGTAATATATATATATATATATATATATATATATATATATATATATATATATATATATATATATATATAGAGATTTATTTTAATAATAAATTTTATTATATCTTATATTATTTTACATATTGATTTCTAATAGATTAAATCGTATATTATTTCTAATTCAAATTATTATATATATTTATATATTTAAATATATATGTATCTCTTTACAAATAGTTGTTCGTAAATCGTCGGAATTGGTCGAAGTTAGGTTTAAATTTAGTCGGAAATTTCCGGGTTGTTATACATGTTATTACATTCAAACTATAAATTCACATGCAGAATTGTTAGAAGAATTTCCAGAATTACAAGGAACAGGAGAATGTTCTTTAGGAGAAGGAACTGAACCAATTGATGAAGCTGAAATGTTAGCCGCACTCATGGCTAATGATTATGAACCAACAACAGAAGAACTTCAAATGCTAAAAGAAGAAGACAGATATCGATATAAATCATCGATAGAAGAACCACCGACATTAGAGTTAAAGCCACTTCCAAACCATTTGGAATATGCTTATTTACATGGTGAATCTGAATTACCTGTAATAATATCGTCTTCTCTTACTGAAAATGAAAAATCTCAACTCATTTCTGTGCTAAAAGCTCATAAACCAGCTATTGCATGGAAGATTCATGATATTAAAGGCATAAGTCCTTCGTATTGCACACATAAAATTCTTATGGAAGAAGGTCATAAAACGTATGTGCAACGCCAACGAAGACTAAATCCTAATATGCAAGATGTTGTTAAGAAATAAATTATTAAACTGCTTGATACAGGGTTAATTTATCCAATCTCTGATAGTCCTTGGGTAAGCCCAGTTCAATGCGTACCTAAGAATGGTGGCATGACTGTCATCACAAATGAAAAAAATGAGCTTATTCCTACAAGGACTGTAACAGGATGGCGTGTTTGTATAGATTATAGAAAATTAAATGACGCCACCAGAAAAGATATCTTTCCCTTACCTTTCATTGATCAAATGTTGGAAAGGTTAGCCGGAAATAGTTACTATTGTTTTCTTGATGGTTTTTCCGGATACTTTCAAATTCCAATCGCACCCGAGGACCAAGAGAAAACCACGTTCACGTGCCCTTATGGTACTTTTGCTTACAAACGCATGCCATTTGGACTTTGCAACGCCCCTGCAACATTTCAAAGGTGCATGATGGCGATTTTTCACGACATGATAGAAGAATGCATGGAAGTTTTCATGGATGACTTTTTAGTCTTCGGTGATACTTTTGAAACATGTCTAGTCAATCTTGAACGAATGCTTATTAGATGCGAACAATCAAATCTAGTACTTAATTGGGAGAAATGCCATTTCATGGTTAGAGAAGGCATCGTTCTTGGTCATAAAATTTTAAAGGAAGGAATTGAAGTGGATAGAGCTAAAGTAGATGTAATTGCTAAACTTCCACATCCCACCAATGTTAGAGGAGTTAGGAGTTTTCTAGGGCATGCATGTTTTTACCGACATTTCATAAAAGATTTCTCTAAAATTGTCACTCCTATGAATAAACTCCTAGAAAAGGATGCTCCATTCATCTTTTCGGATGAATGCATCAAATCTTTTAATATTCTTAAAGAAAAACTCACTAATGCACCGATCATGATAACTCCGAATTGGAATCTACCATTTGAACTCATGTGCGATGCAAGTGATTTTGCAATGGGAGCCGTTTTAGGACAAATGATTGAAAAACGATTTCAACCTATTTATTATGCTAGTAAGACGTTACAAGGAGCACAAACGAATTACATAACTACTGAAAAAGAACTCCTTGCTATTGTCTTTGCTTTTGACAAATTTCGTTCATATCTCGTTCTAGCTAAAACGGTGGTCTATACCGACCATTCTTCTCTTAGATACCTATTTTCGAAACAAGATGCCAAACCATGATTAATTCATTGGATCTTACTCTTACAAGAGTTCGATATTGAAATTCGAGATAAAAAGGGAGCAGAAAATCTCGCCGCTGATCATCTTTCTCGTCTTGAAAATCCTGAATTAGAAGTTCTAAATGAATCGGCTATACAAGACAACTTTCCTGATGAATATCTATTGAAGATAGATTATAGTGAAATTTCATGGTTTGCAGACTATGCAAACTACTTAGTATGTGCATTCCTTGAAAAAGGATTGTCGTACCAAAAACGAAAGAAATTCTTTAGTGATATAAAACACTAGTTCTGGAAAGATCCACATTTGTTTAAAAGTTGTCCCAATGGAATAATACGCCGATGTGTATTCGAGGATGAAGCCAGTCAAATCTTAAACCATTGTCACACAGGACCAACAGGAGGGCATTATGGGCCTCAACTCACAACAAGAAAAGTTTACGATGCTGGGTTCTATTGGCCTACAATTTTCAAAGATGCACACCTTCTTTGCAAATCCTGTGATGCATGTCAAAGGGCCGAAAAAATAAGTCAACGTGATGAAATGCCATAAAATGTCATTCAAGTATGTGAAGTATTTGACGTTTGGGGTATTGACTTTATGGGTCCATTTCCAAAATCTCATAATAATCTCTACATTCTCGTTTCCATTTATTATGTATCTAAATGGGCGGAAGCACAAGCTCTCCCAACTAACGATGCACGAGTTGTAGTCCACTTCTTAAAACGTCTTTTTGCTAGGTTCGGAACACCGAAAGCTTTAATAAGTGATCGGGGTACTCATTTTTGTAACAATTAACTTGAGAAAGTTCTCAAAAGATATGGAGTAACTCATAAAATCTCAACCGCTTATCATCCACAAACAAGTGGACAAGTTGAAAATACCAACCGAGCATTAAAACGTATTCTAGAGAAAACCGTAGGATCAAATCCGAAGGAATGGTCCATAAAATTGGAGGATGCACTCTGGGCTTTTAGAACAGCCTAGAAAACTCCAATTGGAACCACACCTTTTAGACTCGTTTACGGAAAAGCATGTCATCTTCCAGTAGAAATTGAACATAAAGCATTTTGGGCTTTGAAGACATGTAATCTTGATTTACATGAAGCCGGACGTCTACGGTTAAGTCAATTAAACGAATTAGAAGAATTAAGACATGAAGCATATGAAAATTCATTATTCTATAAAGAAAGAACGAAGAAATGGCATGATAAAAGAATCAGAAGTTCAAAAGAATTTAAAGAAGGAGACAGAGTTCTTCTTTTCAATTCACGATTCAAGCTATTTCCTGGAAAATTGAAATCAAGATGGTCTGGACCATTCATAGTCAAAAGAGTTTTCCCATATGGAACAGTAGAATTAATAAATTCAAATGGGATTGAATTTAAGGTTAATGGTCGCAGAGTTAAACATTACATAGATAATCCAATGGAAGTTGAAGATGAAGTTAATTACAATTTCGACACTACAGCTAACTAAGTGTGGAAAAATTCGAATCTTTTTAGGGTAATATGTATTTCTGTTAGAGTTAGATATTTTGTTTTCGTGTAGTTCTCGAGAATGGAATCTGAATGGTCTTTCCCTAGCAGACCCTAAAGAACTAGTCTTCTCCCTCCATTCTGAATTTTTATTTTTTTTAGGTTTTACGAGATGAAGAATTCCTTTGATCTGAACCATGGTCTACTACTACATGCTATGATTACTAAACGTAATAATGACACACTCCCGAGTGAAGTGGTGTCATTTATAAGAGGAAAAATGGATGAAGTGAGGAAAGAACTCAGAAAAGATCATCATAAGATACATTTTGGAAAAGGAAATCAAAATCCGCAACAAAAAGAAGAGCACGACACCTTGAAAGATGTTATAAATGCGGAAAATGGTCACACGAAGGTAAATGTTCAAACAATCAAACATATTCAAATACCGAATTTGTTACTCTATGCAGAGAAGGACCGTTCATATGTTTAGAAGAAAATATATTGAAGAATCGAGGTTACGCTTATGTAGCTATGGAGAACCAAATCACACGACTCTCCTATGAGTCGGCTAAAGCTGGTTTCTGAGAATTCTTTCTCATAGGTAAGTATGTACAGTTTTTATTTTATTTTATTGCTTTTAACCTTTTGATAATAAACGCTGAATCGTTCGCTATAAAGTATTAAATTGGTATTCAATAAAATTAGGTATGCGTAACCGAAATTATTGATATCACACAAAAATTTATTATATCACTGCGAAATTTACCGTTTATTCTTAAGGTATAAATATCTTTAATTAATCAACCCAAAATATTTAAAAAATTCGTCAGGAGTAAAACTAGATTATGGAACCGAAATTACTTTACCGAAAAGAGGGGCTTATATTTTTGTTAATATTTGATTGATTAAAGTGGGATAAAAGACCAAAAAGATTTTTTATTTTTTTTATTTTTACATTAAACTACTATTAAATTAATATATAAATATTAAATTATTAATGTAAATATTTTAAAAAAACAATATATTTAAGTTTGTAAATATTTTAAACTACTATTTTTAATATAAGTTTGTAAAATTAAAAATATTAATTATATTTAAATGAATTTTTAATTTTATGCATTTTAAATTTAAGTTTGGTGTGAATTTAAAAAATAAAAATTTACTTTATTTCACTAAGTTAAAAATATGATTTTTAAAATTCGTCGTGAGTTGAAGACTAGGTCGGTGAACCGAAATTGCTTTACCCGAGGGCGGGACGAGAAATTTTATTATCATTATTTTTAATTTTATTGAATTAAAGTATGCCAAAAACATTAAAAAATCCAAAAATCGTTGCTTTTAAAAAGACGCTTAAAAAGTGACAAATTTTAAATTTTTGTCGAGAGACGGACTAGGACAACGATCCGAAACGCCCTCATTCTTAAAAGAAACAAATTTTTAAAAATTATTAATTTATGTTTTATTAGTTAAAGATTTAAAAAAAAATCAGCACTCGCGGTACTTTATAGGGTCCCACATCCGCACTCGCGGAGGTATCAAAATCCAGATGGGTTAACTGGTGGAACAGACCAGTCCCCAACACACCCACACTCATTTTTCTGCGAAAAACACACACAAAACATGTAACGACCCTGGATTTTCCAACGTTTATTTATTAATAATTATTATTATTAATACTTGTAATTAAACAAATGTATGTTATTACATTTACATGTTGCCATGAATGCCCGTACTTGACTTTAAATGCCCGAAACGTCTTTGTGACACACGAAACTTACACGAATAATATTTTCAAGTATTATTTACATTCATGATTAAGTTTATTAATCATTTTAATTAACTAAGGTCATTAGTTAATTACTTGGGCTTTTGTTGGATTTATTTGTTAAATAATGAAACTTGGGCTTTATTAGTGTTTATGGACTTAAAGAGCCCACCCTACTTCTTAGTTGGACTATTTAGTCCATGTCTTTCACTTGTAAGTATCACTTTAGATGGTAACTAGTTAGTTAAGGAAATAAGAATCTAGTCTTCACATAATCCCCATGCACATACACCAAATAACCAACTTTGTAAGGCTTTTCATGCAAGTGACCAACAAACTTTTCCCTTCCCCCTTGTAAGCTGCAGGCCATCGGCCTTAGAAGTCCCAGGAGTGTTTTTTTTATTTCATTTTTCTTATTACTACTTCACTTGTTCACTCTCTCATTTACACACACTTACTAGCTTTCAACATTTCTCTCTTTTCTCTCTAATAGTGTAAGTAGCAAAGCTTAAACTTCCTTCTTTTCTCCTCTCCAAAACCGTGGCCTAACAACCCTTAATTATCATCATCATTTGTTATTTGATACTTTTTCATGGTTGTTATTTTGTTACTTGTTGTTAGTTGTTGTTATTTACTTACTAGTTTTCAAGAATCAAACTTGTTAGTTTATTCTTCATATTATCTTGTTCATAACAAGAACATACAAGACATAAACTTTCTAGTTTATGATCTACACTTAATACTTGTTTAAAGATCAAAGTTCATGTGTTGAAAGCATACTTGTGATTCATGAAGTAAACTTCAAGTTTACTTTCTTAAAGATCAAACTTTGGTTTGAATCTTTAAAGTATGAACAACCCATGAACTAGTTACATGTTTATTTAGTTTATTTCTTTATATTATGCACTTTAAATTCATGTTTGTTGGTTAAAATTGGTCAAGTGTTACTAGTTAACTTTGATCTCATTTATCTTGAACAAAAGTTAACTTTAAAAGTTCAAGAACATGTAAGTAAGCTTTCTTTAACTATAACTTTGTACACTTATGTTAGATCTAGACTTTTGAGTCTTGGATCTTCAAGATCAAACTAAGAATTATGTTCTACAACTTAAGATCTTGATTTCATAAGTTCACTTTCAAGTTTGTAACTTATTATTAGTTTTAAAGTTCATGTATGTGTTAGATCTAAGACTTTGATGTAACTTTGGTTCATCAAACTTCATACAACTCTTAAGTGAGTTGTGCTACATGTCTTAGACCTACACTTGTGTCATAATAGTCAAAACTTGGTTAATATTACTTTTACATTTCATGTATGTGTTGAATCTAGGACTTTGATGTAACTTTGGTTCATCAAAACACTTGCAACCCTTAAGTGAGTTGTGCTTCACGTCTTAGACTTACACTTGGGTTATGATGGTCAAACCTTGGTTAAAATGATGCAAACACATCAATGAGTTGTACACTTGAAGCTATATGCATCAAGGATGAGAACCATGATAAGCATCGAGCACCAAGAACCACTGGAACCTACTGACCCTACAGTTCTACTGTTTCTGTGTCTGACCCGTATGACCTGGGCTACTGTAATTATGATTTTCAGATATCTCTGTTCGAGTAGATAACTTTTCATATAGGACTCATCTTAATCCGAGTTACGGTTTAGGATTTATGGCCCTCCGATCGTCCCTATGTCCTTTTAACGTTGTGCTGAAAATTCTGACCTACTCGCACTTAGACCGTCGCCACGGTCAAACGAAGACTAGTTTGCTTCTGAGATTTTTACCACACTTAAAGGACTCATAGACGGAGCCATGGCCACTGGTCTCACCTTATTTAAGTAGGTATTGAGGCCATGGTGACTAACCAAACTCAGCCTTTGTTTTAAACTTCTTTCATAAATGAAACTTGCTTTACACCTTTTGTTTGATGATGAATGATGATGACCCTTAAGACCTTATTTACATACTTTTAAAAATATTTGGACGATTTACTGACTTAGTACTATTTGACTTAGGTTGAGGACCCGTTTGGACAACCTTCATTACTTGCTTACTTTCCGAGTCATACTTTACCGCTACTTTATCATTGTGAGTTATAGCATTCCCTTTTTACTTTAACTTATTTTGGGAACTGAGAATACATGCGGATTTTATGTTTTACATACTAGGCACGAGTACTTAAACTTTATATATGTGTGGGTTATACAACGGCATAAACATTCCCTTTAGCACGGTAACGTTTAATCATTGGTTTTTGAACCGTGAACGCGAATCTTAGATATGGATCCATAGGGTTTGACATCCCCACTCGGGCTAGTAGTGCTAGCATTTAACGAGTGTTTAATACTTCGTAGACATACGCACTTTCCAAGTGTACTTTCAGGGGGTATAAACGTTAAGTTAGTTACCAAGTGCCCACGGTTAAAATATACTTTATCTTACTGTTTTGAAACGCTCTTTGTAGCACTGAAATCTCGTGGCCTACCTTACATACTGTTATACTTAAACTATAGCTCACCAACCTTTGTGTTGACGTTTTTAAGCATGTTTTTCTCAGATGCTTAAGGTTTGCTTCCGCTGTGTACTAGTCTTGCCGTAGACACCCGCTGCTCTAGTGTTATCACCGCATGAACTGTTTATCTTGCATTCAAACTTTAATACTTTTGAACTATGTTTTGTAATGACCTAAGGGTCACATACATTTATTCATGCTTGCTATTCGTAGAAGCATACAGTTGGTGTAAAACAATTGACGTCGGTTATGACGTCATCTTTTTTATCATGAATGCAACTTCTTTTATTACAGCATATAGTACTTAACCTTGTAATGATCATGTTGTTGATGATTCGTACACGATGGTTTTGTACGGGGCATCACATTTGGTATCAGAGCATTGGTTGTAGGGAATTAGGTTGCATTAGTGAGTCTAAGACCGACCCGAGTAGGATTCACTAATAGGACTAATCTACAACTTGCTAGTTTACGTGTTTCTGCTGAACTTACTGCATGCTGCTGCTTACTGTTACTGCTACATGCCGTATGCTACTACATGATTTCACTACTGTATGATATTACTTGCTTTCGATTGCATGCTACTTCTGTACGATTCATTATTATTGCCATGCTACTTATTGTTATACATGATTTAAACTGTTGGCCTAATACGTGCTTGCTTTATGACTTACTGACATGGAAAATTTATTTTTCCTTGTTCAGATGTCGGATGTTCCACCTGCTATCGTTTTCGCCAGTTTAGACTCGTCAGCCACCCCACCTGCTGCTGCTGCCGGCACACTGATCCCGCTACCCACGAGTGACCCCGGCGCTTCATCTTCTGGGACTAGCAGCCAGGCGCCTGCCCCAGTGGTTACTTCTAGCGGAGCCCAGGACCCTTCGGAGATTCCAGCTCCATCTGCCCCCGGACCCTCAGGATCACAGCCTCGCTCCGGTGAGATTGTGATTCCCGCGGAGTTCGGGGAAGGTCCTTTCCGTAACCGGTATCGCCATTGGTGCCGATGCGCCCCTGATGGACGTCTCATTCTGATCGGACCCGCTAGGTACAGACAGATGATGGCCGCTCAAGGACGGCCAGTTCAGCCACCCGTACAGCCACCACATGATTCGGACGACCCGTCATCCACTGATGCTTCATTCGACGACACCTCCTCAGACGACTCCAGTGATGATGAGGACCCTGTTGATGTACCTATTCAGCCACCCTCCACCCCGCCGAAGAAGCGGTATCACTTTGACGGTACCATCATTCCGGGGATCAATGGAGGACGAGCCTTCACTGACGCGTTTGGTCGACGTCGTAGGGTTACTGCTCGTAAGCGGCTTGTGCCGTACCCTGTCGACCCACAAGTGCGTAAGGCACCCCGTTACGTACTGACTATTTCTGGAGCCGGAACATCTGCACCCCGTTATGTAATGTCTGCACCACCGGCACCACTTGCTCCACCGGCACCACCTGCACCACCAGCACCGCCTGCCCTACCATCTCCCATAGTCGAGGAATTGACAAGGGAGGTGGAGATCCTCCGAGCTCGGGAAGCTGAGCTTGAGGAGCAAATGTCTCATGTTATGGACATCCTACACCCACCTTCACCGTAGGACTTTTGTATTTAGATTTCATTATATAATCTAGTTGTAGTTTTATGTTTCACTTATGTATTGTACGGACTTATTCAGATGTATGAAACTTATCATTATTAATGGAACTTTGCGTTATTTAATCCTTGCACGATGTTCTATTTACATTACTGTACGATGATTCTGTGGTATTTGTACCTAGATGCGTTATTTTATAACATGTGATGTTTTGATTCCATGTGGTTACTATATACTGTATTATTATATATTGAATGATGGATTTTAACTTGAGTCAAAATTTTTGTTTAGAACACCATGGCTAACGGTCGATCCAAACCTACTGCTGCTCAAATTGAAGAGATGATCCAAGAACGTGTAGCCGCAGCCATTGCAAAAATGCAACCCCAAGCTCCACCGCCACCGCCACCACCACCGGTTATTCAACCCATTCGAAATGGGTGTACTTACAAGGAATTCCAGAGCTGTAAACCACATAACTTCAGCGACACTGAGGGACCGGTTGGTCTCACCAGATGGTTCGAGAAACTTGAATCAGTATTCCGAGTTAGCAACTGTTCGGAGGACAACAAAACCAAATTTGCTTCTTGCACGCTATCTGATGGCGCGCTCACGTGGTGGAACACAATGGCACAGGCACAAGGCATTGATGAGGCGTATGCTACGCAATGGGAAGAATTTAAGTGTGCCATGATTGAGGAGTATTGTCCGAGAACCGAAATCTAAAAGATGGAAATGGAATTCATGCAGTTAAAGGCCGTTGGGAACGACCTTGATGGTTACAACAGGAGATTTTTAGAATTAGCCTTGATGTGTCCGACAATGGTCACCCCAGAATTCAAGCATATGGAGAGATACTTTTGGGGACTCCCTAAGTCCATCAAGGGTAACGTCACCTCATCCAAACCACCAAATGTCCCAGAAGCGATGCGCATGGCGCATACTTTAATGAATCAAATAACCATCGATGAACCGGAGAAAACTAAGTCTGAAGCGGGTACTAGTGAGAAACGCAAATGGGATAACCACAACAACAACAACAACAACAACAACAACAACAATAACAACAACAACAACAACAACAACAACAACAACAAAAATAGGGGAAGAAACTATGATCAAAACCCTGCGAAACGACATGAGGGTTTTAGGGGAAACAACAACGGTGGAAACCCCAATCCGAACACCAACACGAACCCGAACTACAAGGGGACCCTACCTCAATGCAAGAGGTGTTACAAATACCACACTGGGTATTGCAATGTTGTCTGCGAGAAGTGCCAACGGTCTGGGCATGTTGGAAAAGACTGCAAGGTCACCACTTTGAATGGGAAGCCGAACCCCACAGGGCCGAGGAAGTGCTACGAATGCGGACAGACGGGCCATTTCAGAAATGCGTGTCCAAATAAACAAAAAGATGGCAGACCACCGCGCGCTAGAGCTTTCAATGTTAATGCAAGGGACGCGCGCGAAAACCCTGATTTGGTGACAGGTATATTCAAAATCAACAATCTTTTAGCTTCTGTCTTGTTTGACACTGGTGCGGATAGAAGTTTTGTATGTAGACATTTTTGCGATAAGATTAATTGGTCATTAGTCCCTTTAAAAGAGAGTATGCTTGTCGAGGTCGCCAATGGAAAACTTGAAAAGGTTGACCATATTAGTCGTGGAGCTATTATCAACATAGCTGGTGCAGATTTCGAAATTGATTTGATACCCATCAAATTGGGAAGTTTTGACGTGATCGTCAGTATGGATTGGTTGAGTAAGATAAGGGCTGATATTATTTGTGGAGATAAAGCTCTTCGTATACCACAAGGAGACGTTGAGCCACTGATCATCTATGGAGAGAGATGTACCTCGAAGCTGAACCTCATTAGTTGCGTGAAAGCGCAAAAGATTATGAAGAAGGGACATCTTGCTATCCTAGCGCATGTGAAAACGGTAGAAACTGAGGTGAAGAGCGTGAACGACATTCGAATTGTGAACAAATTTTCTGATGTCTTCCCAGAGGAATTGCCTGGATTACCACCGCCGAGAGTATTAGAGTTTCAAATTGATTTAGTGCCAGGAGCTGCACCTGTAGCTCGCGCACCTTATAGACTCGCGCCTTCCGAGATGCAAGAATTACAGAGCCAACTACAAGAACTACTTGACCGTGGATTTATCCAACCAAGTTTCTCACCTTGGGGCGCACCTGTGTTGTTTGTGAAGAAGAAGGATGGATCCTTCCATATGTGTATCGACTACCGTGAACTCAACAAATTGACGATCAAGAATCGGTATCCTCTTCCTAGAATTGACGATCTTTTTGATCAACTACAAGGATCGAGCGTTTACTCAAAGATCGATTTACGATTCGGTTATCACCAGTTGAGGGTGAAGGAAAGTGACGTGATGAAAACTGCATTTAGAACTCGTTATGGTCATTATGAGTTTCTCGTGATGCCATTCGGATTAACCAATGCACCTGCCGTGTTCATGGATCTCATGAATCGTGTCTGCAAGCCATACTTGGATAAGTTTGTAATCGTCTTCATAGATGATATCCTCATCTACTCTAAGAGTGAAGAAGATCATGAGCAACATCTCTGACTAGTACTTGAACTCTTGAGACAAGAGCAACTTTACGCCAAATTCTCCAAGTGTGAATTTTGGTTGAAGGAAGTACAATTTCTGGGTCATGTTGTGAGCAACCAGGGTATCAAAGTTGATCCCACAAAGATTGAAGCTATCAGCAAGTGGGAGACCCCACTACTCCGACGCATATTCGCCAATTCCTAGGTCTCGCCGGTTATTACCGAAGGTTTATCGAAGGTTTCTCTCTGATTGTGCGTCCTTTGACCGCGCTGACTCACAAGGGCAAGAAGTTCATTTGGGAACCCGCACACGAATCAGCATTCCAAACTTTGAAGAATAAGTTAACCACCGCACCTATCTTATCGCTTCCCGAGGGCAGTGACGACTTTGTTGTTTATTGTGATGTGTCAAAAAGTGGTTTTGGTTGTGTACTGATGCAAAGATCAAAGGTTATTGCCTATGCTTCTCGTCAACTGAAGATTCACGAGCTGAACTACACTACGCATGATCTTGAACTTGGAGCCGTTGTCTTTGCGCTCAAATTGTGGAGACACTATTTGTATGGAACTAAGAGCACTATCTTCACCGATCACAAGAGTCTCCAGCACATCTTTGACCAGAAGCAACTGAACATGCGACAGCGTCGATGGATCGAGACACTAAATGACTATGATTGTGAACTCCGTTATCATCCTGGCAAGGCCAATGTTGTAGCTGACACTTTAAGCCGAAAGGAGAGGACAGCACCTCTTCGTGTTAGGGCTCTGAACATCACCATCCATTCGAACCTCAACAGCCAGATTAGAGTAGCCCAAGATGAGGCTCTCATGGAGGAGAATATATCTCATGAGCATTTGAACATACTTGTCTCTCGATTCGAGGTTAGGGAGTCTGGACTTCGATGTTATGCCGGAAGAATTTGGGTACCTCTTTATGGAGATCTACGGAACCTTATACTTGATGAAGCACACAAATCGAGATATTCGATTCATCCCGGAGCGGGCAAGATGCACCACGACCTTAAAGAACCGTATTGGTGGCCGAATCTTAAGAAAGACGTTGCAACTTATGTTGGTAAGTGTTTGACTTGCTCGAAGGTTAAAGCCGAGCATCAGAGACCTTCTGGGTTACTTCAACAGCCGGAGATCCCACAATGGAAGTGGGAAAGGATCATAATGGATTTTATCACCAAGCTGCCAAAGACGATGGGCGGATATAATACCATTTGGGTTATTGTTGACCGCCTTACCAAATCTGCACACTTTCTAGTGATGAAGGAAACGGATACAATGGAGAGACTTGCTCAACTATACATCAAGGAGGTTGTATCTCGTCATGGTGTACCTTTATCGATCATCTCAGATCGCGACCCCCGTTTTTCTTCTAGATTTTGGCGTTCTTTGCAAAAAGCCATGGGAACTCGTCTTGACATGAGTACTGCTTATCACCCTCAGACTGACGGGCAAAGTGAACGAACGATTCAGACATTGGAAGACATGTTGCGTGCATGTGTCATTGATTTCAGAAAGGCCTGGGAAAGGCATTTGCCACTCGCCGAATTCTCGTACAACAACAGTTATCACTCGAGCATTAATGCTGCACCTTTTGAAGCATTGTATGGCTGTAAGTGCCGATCTCCTATTTTTTGGGCCGAAGTAGGAGAAAAGTAAATCACCGGACCCGAGGTAGTCCATGAAACCACAGAAAAGATTGCTCAGATTCAAGCTAGACTTAAGACTGCCTGCGATCGTCAAAAGAGTTATGCCGACCTTAAACATAAAGACTTTGAATTCAATATTGGTGATCATGTAATGTTGAAGGTGGCACCTTGGAAAGGTGTGATTCGCTTTGGAAAACGTGGAAAGTTAAACCCACGATACATTGGTCCTTTCAAAATTTTGGAACGTGTTGGACCCGTTGCTTACCCTTTGGATCTACCAGCATAATTGAGCTCAGTTCATCCTACCTTCCACGCGTCAAACTTGAAGAAGTGTCTTGCTGCACCCAAACTTATCATACCACTGGAAGAACTTACAATTGATGACAAACTCCACTTTGTGGAAGAACCAGTTAAGATTATGGACCGTGAGGTCAAGACTTTGAAATGCAACAAGATTCCGATTGTACGAGTACGATGGAATGCCAAACGAGGACCTGAGTTTACTTGGGAGCGAGAGGATCAAATGATGCAGAAGTATCCTCACCTTTTCCCGACTCCTCCATCTACCTCAGCTTAAATTTCGGGACGAAATTTTCTTTAACAGGTGGGTAATGTAACGACCCTGGATTTTCCAACGTTTATTTATTAATAATTATTATTATTAATACTTGTAATTAAACGAATGTATGTTATTACATTTACATGTTGCCATGAATGCCCGTACTTGACTTTAAATGCCCGAAACGTCTTTGTGACACACAAAACTTACACGAATAATATTTTCAAGTATTATTTACATTCATGATTAAGTTTTATTAATCATTTTAATTAACTAAGGTCATTAGTTAATTACTTGGGCTTTTGTTGGATTTATTTGTTAAATAATGAAACTTGGGCTTTATTAGTGTTTATGGATTTAAAGAGCCCACCCTACTTCTTAGCTGGACTATTTAGCCCATGTCTTTCACTTGTAAGTATCACTTTAGATGGTAACTAGTTAGTTAAGGAAATAAGAATCTAGTCTTCACATAATCCCCATGCACATACACCAAATAACCAACTTTGTAAGGCTTTTCATGCAAGTGACCAACAAACTTTTCCCTTCCCCCTTGTGAGCTGCAGGCCGTCGGCCTTAGAAGGCCTAGGAGTGTTTTTTTTGTTTCATTTTTCTTATTACTACTTCACTTGTTCACTCTCTCATTTACACACACTTACTAGCTTTCAACATTTCTCTCTTTTCTCTCTAATAGTGTAAGTAGCAAAGCTTAAACTTCCTTCTTTTCTCCTCTCCAAAACCGTGGCCTAACAACCCTTAATTATCATCATTATTTGTTGTTTGATACTTGTTCATGGTTGTTATTTTGTTACTTGTTGTTAGTTGTTGTTATTTACTTACTAGTTTTCAAGAATCAAACTTGTTAGTTTATTCTTCATATTATCTTGTTCATAACAAGAACATACCAGACATAAACTTTCTAGTTTATGATCTACACTTAATACTTGTTTAAAGATCAAAGTTCATGTGTTGAAAGCGTACTTGTGATTCATGAAGTAAACTTTAACTTTACTTTCTTAAAGATCAAACTTTGGTTTGAATCTTTAAAGTATGAACAACCCATGAACTAGTTACATGTTTATTTAGTTTATTTCTTTATATTATGCACTTTAAATTCATGTTTGTTGGTTAAAATTGGTCAAGTGTTACTAGTTAACTTTGATCTCATTTATCTTGAACAAAAGTTAACTTTAAAAGTTCAAGAACATGTAAGTAAGCTTTCTTTAACTATAACTTTGTACACTTATGTTAGATCTAGACTTTTGAGTCTTGGATCTTCAAGATCAAACTAAGAACTATGTTCTACAACTTAAGATCTTGATTTCATAAGTTCACTTTCAAGTTTGTAACTTATTATTAGTTTTAAAGTTCATGTATGTGTTAGATCTAAGACTTTGATGTAACTTTGGTTCATCAAACTTCATACAACTCTTAAGTGAGTTTTGCTACATGTCTTAGACCTACACTTGTGTCATAATAGTCAAAACTTGGTTAATATTACTTTTACATTTCATGTATGTGTTGAATCTAGGACTTTGATGTAACTTTGGTTCATCAAAACACTTGCAACCCTTAAGTGAGTTGTGCTTCACGTCTTAGACTTACACTTGGGTTATGATGGTCAAATCTTGGTGAAAATGATGCAAACACATCAATGAGTTGTACACTTGAAGCTATATGCATCAAGGATGAGAACCATGATAAGCATCAAGCACCAAGAACCACCGGAACCTACTGACCCTACTGTTCTACTGTTTCCGTGTCTGACCCGTATGACCTAGGCTACTGTAATTATGATTTTCAGATATCTCTGTTCGAGTAGATAACTTTTCATATAGGACTCATCTTAATCCTAGTTACGGTTTAGGATTTATGGCCCTCCGATCGTCCCTATGTCCTTTTAACGTTGTGCTGAAAATTCTGACCTACTCGCACTTAGACCGTCGCCACGGTCAAACAAAGACGATTTTTCTTCTGGGATTTTTAAAACACTTAAAGGACTCATAGATGGAGCCATGACCACTGGTCTCACCTTATTTCAGTAGGTATTGAGGCCGTGGTGACTGACCGAACTCAGCCTTTGTTTTAAACTTCTTTCATAAACGAAACTTGCTTTACACCTTTTGTTTGATGATGAATGATGATGACCCTTAAGACCTTATTTACATACTTTTAAAACTATTCGGACGATTTACTGACTTAGTACTATTTGACTTAGGTTGAGGACCCGTTTGTACAACCTTCATTACTTGCTTACTTTCCGAGTCATACTTTACCGCTACTTTATCATTGTGAGTTATAGCATTCCCTTTTTACTTTAACTTATTTTGGGAACTGAGAATACATGTGGATTTTATGTTTTACATACTAGGCACGAGTACTTAAACTTTGTATATGTGTGGGTTATACAACGGCATAAACATTGCCAATAGCTCGGTAACGTTTAATCATTGGTTTTTGAACCGTGAACGCGAATCTTAGATATGGATCCATAGGGTTTGACATCCCCACTCGGGCTAGTAGCACTAGCATTTAACGAGTGTTTAATACTTCGTAGACATACGCACTTGCTAAGTGTACTTTCAGGGGGTATAAACGTTAAGTTAGTTACCAAGTGCCCATGATTAACATATACTTTATCTTACTGTTTTGAAATGCTCTTTGTAGCACTGAAATCTCGTGGCCTACCTTACATACTGTTATACTTAAACTATAGCTCGCCAACCTTTGTGTTGACGTTTTTAAGCATGTTTTTCTCAGGTGCTTAAGGTTTGCTTCCGCTGTGTACTAGTCTTGCCGTAGACACCCGCTGCTCTAGTGTTATCACCGCATGAACTGTTTATCTTGCATTCAAACTTTAGTACTTTTGAACTATGTTTTGTAACGACCTAAGGGTCACATACATTTATTCATGCTTGCTATTCGTAGAAGCATACTGTTGGTGTAAAACAATTGACGTCGGTTATGATGTCATCTTTTTATCGTGAATGCAACTTATTTTATTACAGCATATAGTACTTAACCTTGTAATAATCCTGTTGTTGATGATTCGTACACGATGGTTTTGTACGGGGCATCACAAAACACTCTAAAAATCGCGATTTTTCACCGTTAAACATCAAATTTTTTGCTAAAATCATGTTGAGAAGGATCCTACCAAGAAGTTTCTCAAGGAGATCGGTAATTTCTAAATCTAAACACTCTTTAATTCGGATTTTTAGTGTTCTTAAATAAATTTATAACTAATTTGATTTTGATGATTTCTAGTTTAATTATACTCAAATTGTTTGTGTATTATGCTTGTATAACCTAGATTGATGCTATTTAACATGATTAGAAGCCTTAAACTTCAAATTTTGAGTAATCTAGGGTTTGTGTTCTTGAGCAAAATTGGGACTTTTTGATATAAACGGGTTATGGCTGAATTTTGTTGTTAGTTTATACTAAATTGAGTAGTGTAACATTTTTAGGTTGCTAAATGATCAAAACTTTTATCCTAAACATGATTTTTAAGAATTAAAGTGGACTTTTTGAATAAAAAAATGCATGAACTCGATTTAATTGATATGAATGCCATTTGGAACTTGTTTAATTGCTAGTAATGATTATTTTGACATGTTATTTGAGATAAAAGCTAAAGAACATTGTATACATTTTCATATATGTTTATTTGTAAAAGTGTAGAATTGTTAATATTGTGAAAATGCATATAAAGTTTAAAATAAATTAAACATGTCATTATAATTGTTTTGGTTTATGATTTTGCTAACACTAATGCATATTTGGATGCACAAAAATTGTGTTTAATGTGTTTTGCAGACTGAAAGGGGTGAATCTTCATCAGCATCTCAGGCTCACAATGCTCCTCCTGAGAATGTAGAAGAACAGGAGATTAACGACCAATATAGACAAAATCTACCGCATCAATTCATTTCATATTCAAATATAGAATTAGCAGATTTACATTCTAATTTAAGGTTTGACCGACATTGGATAGATTATCCAAAATACCAGATGAACTTGCACACCCTTCAGTCTAATGTTGTTGAAGTACCCAGAGTAATAGATTGGGAACCGTTAGAAACAGTGGGATTGGCTAGTCCAATCAGAGAATTACTTACACAAAGGTATGGTAATTCTACTTTTAATGATTGGAAACGTTTGTTTAATATACGTAGGCGTGTATATAGAGAATGGTGTGTGGAATTATTATGTAGTGTTGAAATAAATGATCGGGTAGCTACCTTAACCGATCGTTGTTTTATTTGATTTTTATTAGGAGGTGTGATGCGCCATATGTCTCTATTAGACATGGCTCAGGCTTTGTGTATATATACGCCTGAGGAACTAGCATCTACTGATTGTCAAAGGTTGATAGTTAATGGTAGGAGGGTTGATGAAAATTTTGATATGAATGGAATATGGAGTAGAATGACTAGGCATATCCGATTTCGTGGGGGGAATAACTCTTATACTAATATTGATAGAGTTGAGCTAAGAGTAATCCATAGGTTCTTAGCAAACTCGATTACACAGCGAGGTAAGAACAAAGAGAAAGTAAATGAGAATGATTTATTTTATCTCATGTGTATTTGAGACCCACAGAGCGCTGTTAGTATACCTTATTGTGTGGGTTATTATTTATCGGCTATGGTTAGGAGTATACGGCCTAATGGTATAATAGGAGGTGGTATCTTTGTTACTTTAATTGCTGAGTATCTCGGTGTCGATAGAAATCAAGAGGGATTAATAATTGCAGCACCAGAACCCCGTGATCCAATTGGTTTGAAAGTATATCATGGTGCTAAGGTTTTAAAGAAACGACATAACGCTGCAGCACCATATGACGGCCATCATCCACAGGTCGAAAGAGATCAGCAGCAAGGTAATGCGGGAGGGGGAATCAGATGACAGAAATGCAACTTTTTATGGCTCAACATGAGTATGAAATGGCTAGACAACGAGCATTTCAAGATTGGCAGTATCATATAAACCAAATCATAAGACATTGTGCACACATAAATGCAAACTACATTGCTACTCCAATGCCCGTATTTCCTCCCTGGACTATACAGACCGGACCTCCGTACCCTACATACGACCCAGCTCAAGCATTCTACAGCACATACGGCTATGAATGGGATCCCTACTGGCACCATCCTCATCAACCCTAATTTTCTTTTATGCCTATTTTTATTTATTTGGTAACTTGTAATTTTATACTTTTAATATTTCTTTTGATACTATAATAGTTTTTATAATTTTCTAACTTTTATTATTAGATTTTTAAATTTTTTTTAATGTGGGTAATATACCCAACTTCAAAAATATGTATATATATGTTTGTAGTTTATCTCATGTGCAAAACAGGGTAAAACATCACATTTTCAAAGACTGGCATTAAGTTCAGCAAAAGCAACTAATTTTGACGACAAGATGCAAAATATATGTGAAATAACAACTGCAGGAATGAACAAATGATGTACACCATTTATCATTCAAAACAATGCCAATATGATTGGAAACTTTGATAAAATTTAATCATTTTTCTACGCTAATCACCCTCAATAATTTAAATTGTACTGATTTCTTGCAAATGAGGGCATTGTCAGATCTTAAGTGTGGGAAGGGGTTAAATTCTTTCGGATTTTTAAAACAAATTTGACTTATACACTTGGTTACCATTAAAAATACTAGTAACGCAGTAGTTGTATTAGAATCTAGTGCTCTCTGATAATAAAGAACAGCCCTAGTCTTATATACTGACTACCTAATTCTTGTAAAAATTTTCAAAATTTTCAAATAAATGAATTCAAAATCAGGTTTATACATATTTATGAACGATAAAACTAGGTGTTAACACCGAAATTATTGTTACCTCAGAAAGGACATAAATTGAGAAACAACCCAAAATGTTAGAATTCATTTAAAATGGAATAGAGGAAAATAAAAAGGCAAAGAAAGGAAAATAAAAGTCAAGTGTGGGAAAAATTTACCAAGTTATTTAAAACATATATCACATATTTTTGTACAAATAATTAAAGATACTTTTGTTTTGGACAATATTAATCAGTTTTACCCAGTTTATTGTAATATAAATGAAATTTAAAAGGAAGTAAAGTCTTCCGAGAAAAAGATACGCGCTTCTTGATTTAGGTCGGGAAGTTGTCGTCCAGACCAGTTGTAGAGTCTATGAAAAACCTTGAAAAGTTTTCTCGAAAATCAGCTGGAAATCCACGGACCTCAGCATCAAATAGGGTCGCTAAGTGGTCAGACTTATCCTAACCATGAGAGGATCTGTCTCGTACAATGGGGGGCACCATGCAAATTAGCTTATAAGACGAATGAATCAGATCCCCAGAAAGGATAATCTCCTTAAAGATCAAAAATCAGCTTTTAAACCTGATATTACTCAATCCTTGAGATTGACCTTAAAGATTGAGAATTACAAACTCATGGAATTCAATAATATCTAAACTCGAGCTTGAACGAGAAAATATTTTGATCAAAATTACGAACCGATTTGTTTTCTGAAAACCCATTTTCAATGCGTTCATTACCATTGAACGTAAAATCCTAGGAATTCACCTGGAATTCATTAGGTCACCTGAACCAAATCGGGTGTCAACCGTAAGAACGGTGGTTGCATAGCATGGTCGAAGACAGGACCTTGTGCCAGACCGAAAAATTATAGGGTGATCTTTACTATTGCTCCTACAAAGGAAAGTAATTGCATCCGACACGATATAGACCATAATCAAAAGCATGTCATGGGACATTGCCTCAACAGTTGCTTGTTCAACGCTTTCCTTTACAATCGGATTGTAGTTTACCAAAAGGTAATATACGGAGCAAGTATACTGGACGTGTTGCTTTCCTGATACAAGGTTAGCAAGTGGGTGACACAAAACCATAAGTTTTGAGCTAAAATTTTCAAATCTGAAACCCACAAAACCCACAAAAACAATTTCGCAAACACCGGTGAAGGGTTATTCTGGAAAACTTATCTAGGGTAAAAGCTAGATTGAATTTTTAAAAAGGTCAAATGTTTTCATAAACATCCAATTTCCTAAAGGATCTAAATTTTCATAGTCATGTGGGACTGTAAACCACAACGTTACAATCATTGTTCATACCGCCATATTAAAATCACTGATGTACAAAGTGTGAAGAATAAAGAAGTGATTCTAGTATTTTTATTTCAAGACTATATTGCTTGAGGACAAGCAACGCTCAAATGTGGGAATATTTGATAATGCTAAAAACGAACATATATTTCATAGCATTATCCCTCAAGAAAGACAAGCTTTTAGTTGCAATTGTTCTATTTACAAGTGATATTCGTTTAAATAAAAAAAGGTGAAGACAAAAGACAGATTCGACGAATTAAAGACGCAAACGACCAAAAAGCTAAAAAGTACAAAGTACAATCAAAGTGGTTCAAATTATTGATGAGAAACATTGATAGTGCTCTAAATTAACATATATTTAGTCGCAATACCATCCCAATATGTAAAGTTTTTAGTTGTAATTATTTTATTTTTAAGTTGTAATCGTTTAAATAAATAAATGTGAAGACAAAGCACGAAGATTAAAGAATTGAAGAAAAAGTGCCACTAAAGCCTGAAAAGTGCTACTAAAGCCATAGTGCACTAAAAAGTGCCACTAAAAGTGAGTTAAAGACTTGCGCGGATTTTGGGAGTTAAGGAAAATAATTTTTTGTGCAAATTACAAATTGCAAAACGCAAAGTACAAGATATTAAATCGTACGAAAGGACGTTCGAAAATCCAGAATCGGGACCTGAGCCAACTATCAACACCCGACTCAACGGACCAAAAATTACAAGTCTACTATGCACAAAAATATAATATAATATTTAAATAATTATATAATTATATAAATTATTTATATATTATATATATTTAAATAATACGTCAACAAAATAGAAAACAAAACAATGTGGCTGGATCCAACTGGCCATGCGATCGCATGGCCTGGAAGGCTAAAATCCATACGATCGCATGGCTTCAGAATCCTGGCCACATCTATAAAAGGCAACGAGTTTTGGCCAGAAAATATACACCAAAAATAATAATAATACTCTGATGTGCGTAGAGGTGTATACGAAATAGTTATATTTTTACAATGAAATACTATTAAATACGATACAATTTTACACAAGATATTTATTTATTTATAGAATGGATATACCTAAACCTTGCTACAACACTTATAGGCAGTGTACCTAATCGTACAGTAGTGTAGTTTTTAGTAAGTCCGGTTCGTTCCACAGGGAAATCTTTTAAACAAAGCTTAACGCTATATTAGTTTTATCTTATAAAAATACAAATATATATAAGTAATATTATTATTATAAAAAGGGGGTTTTTTTTACCGTTTAATGACCGGTTTGTGGATTTTTAAAACTTTAGTCGCAGTTAAAACCTAATGTAAAATATTAAATAAATAAAAGACTTAATTTAAAGCGTAAAGTAAATAACGATAATGAAATTGCGATAAATAAAAGTGCGAGAAAATAAACTTGCGATAATTGAAAAGTACGATAATTAAAAGTGCAATTAAATACAATGACAATAAATAAAAGTGCGATAATTAAAAGTGCAATTAAATATGAAAATAAAGGAATTATGCTTATTTAAACTTCCATAATCATGATGTTTGACGTGTTGATTTTAGTTTATTCCCATGGATTAATTGTCCTTTGTCCTGGATTATTTAATATGTCCGTCTGGTTTTTGTCCATAACAGTCCATCAGTCATAAATATAAAGTGCGAGTGTCCTCGTTAAATTATCCTTATATCCGAAGTCAAATATTCCAACTAATTGGGGACTTAAACTGTAACAAGGTCTTAATACTTTGTTTAATAATTACACCAGGATATCGACTGCGTGTAACCCAAGGTTTTAATACTTTGTTATCAATTATGCCAAGTGTTCTTGTACATAATTTCACCCCTGTTTTAATAATTCCATAGACTATTAATCCATTCCCGTGTCCGGTTAAATGAACGATTATTCGTACATATAAATATCCCGCCCATCGTGTCCGATCGAGTGTATATGGTTATTTATAGGGACGTCCAATTGTAAATCTTTATATTAAAATTAACAAACTATCATTTAGTTAAAAAAATATAAAGCCCATTAATAGCCCATTGTCTAATTTCCACAAGTGTCGTTCTTTTGTCCAAACCCCAATTATGGTGCAAAGCCCAATTACCCAATTTTAATATTTTTAGCCCAACATCATGATTACTTCAGTATTAAATAAGCATAATAATAACTTAACTACGAGACATTAAATTAAAAAGGTTGAACATAACTTACAATGATTAAAAATAGCGTAGCGTTACACGGACAGAATTTCGACTTACACCCTTACAACATTCACTAACATACCCTTATTATTAGAATTAAAATTAAAATAAAAATAATATATATATATATATATATATATATATATATATATATATATATATATATATATCGTATGATGAATGAGGAGAAAAAGATGTGTTTGATGTTCACCAAAAACGCGAGTTTTATAGGCAATGTGGGCTGGAAAAGGGGCTCATGCGATCGCATGAGGATTACTCTTCAAGGCCATGCGATCGCATGGCCAGCTGGGGAGGCTCACATGCTCTTGTTTTTTCTGCCGACGGTTTTTATAATATAATATAATATATATATTAATTTTAAGAATTAATTATATATTATATTATATTCATGTGCATAGTTGACTTGTAATTTTTAGTCCGTTGCGTCGAGCGTTGAGAGTTGACTCTGGTCCCGGTTCCGGATTTTCGAACGTCCTTGCGTATAATTTAATATCTTGTATTTTGTGTTTCGAATCTTGTACTCTTGTAATTTTGAGACGTTTCTCATCAATAATTGGAACCTCTTTGATTGTATTTTGTACTTTTGAGCTTTTTGGTCGTTTGCGTCTTCAATTCGTCGAATCTGTCTTTTGTCTTCACCTTTTATTATTTAAACGAATATCACTTGTAAATAGAACAATTGCAACTAAAAGCTTGTCTTTCTTGAGGGATAATGCTATGAAATATATGTTCGTTTTTAGCATTATCAAATATTCCCACACTTGAGCGTTGCTTGTCCTCAAGCAATAGGCTTGAAATATACTAGAATCACTTCTTTATTCTTCACACTTTGTACATCAGTGATTTCTTTACGGCGGTATAAACAATGGTAGTAACGATGTGGTTTACAGTCCCACATGACTATAAAAATTTAGATCCATTAAGGAAATTGGATCTTTATGAAAACATTTGATCTTTTGAAAATTCAATCTAGTTTTTACCCTAGATAAGTTTTCCGGAATAACCCTTCTCCGGTGTTTTCAAATTCTTTTTGTGGGTTTGGTGGGTTTCAGATTTGAAAACTTTAGCTCAAAACTTATGGTTTTGTGTCACCCACTTGCTAACCTTTTATTGGGAAAGCAACACGCCCAGTATACTTGCTCCGTATATTACCTTTCAGTAAACTACCGTCCGGTTGTAAAGGAAAGCGTTGAACAAGCAACTGTTAAGGCAATGTCCCCTGACATGCTTTTAATTATGGTCTATAACGTGTTGGATGCAATTACTATCCTTGGTAGGAGCAATAGTAAAGCTCACCCTTATAATTTTTCGGTCTGGCACAAGGTCATGTCTTTGACCATGCTATACAACTACCGTTCTTACGATTGACACCCGATTTGGTTCAGGTGACCTAATGAATTCTAGGTGAATTCCTAGGATTTTACGTTCAATGGTAATGAACGCATTGAAAATGAGTTTTCAGAAAATAAATCGGTTTTAATTTTGATCAAAATATTTTCTCGTTCAAGCTCGAGTTTAGATATCATTGAATTCCATGAGTTTGAATTCTCAATCTTTAAGGTCAATCTCTAGGATTGAGTAATATCAGTCTTAAAAGCTGATTTTTGTTCTTTTAAGGAGATTATCCTTTTCTGGAGATCTGATTCATTAGTTTTATCCAGCTAATTTGCACGGCGTCCTCCCCATTTTACAAGACAGATCCTCTCATGGTTAGGATAAGTCTGACCACTTGGTGACCCTGTTCAATGCTGAGGTCCGTGGATTTCCTGCTGATTTTAGTGATGACTTTTCTAGATTTTTCGTCAACCTACAGCTGGTCTGGACGACAACTTCATGACCTAAATCAAGAAGCGCGTTTTTTTTTCGGAAGACTTTACTTCCTTTTAATAATGGAATTGATTCATCGTGTAGATCCATCTTTCTTTCAAATATATTACAGTAAATCGGGTAAAACTGATTAGATTAGCCCAAAGCAAAAGTATCTTCAATTATTTGTACAAAAATATGTGATATATGTTTTAAATAACTTGGTAAATTTTCCCACACTTGGTTTTTATTTTCCTTTTTATTGTTCTCTATTCCATTTTAAATGAATTTTAACATTTTGGTTTGTTTCTCAACTTATGTCCTTTCCAAGGTAACAATAATTTCGGTGTTAACACCTAGTTTTATCGTTCATAAATATGTATAAACATGATTTTGAATTCATTTAATTGAAAATTTTAAAAAAATTTACTAGAATTGGGTAGTCAGTATATAGGACTAGGGCTGTTCTTTATTATCAGAGAGCACTAGATTCTAATACAACTACTACTTTACTAGTATTTCTAATGGTAACCAAGTGTATAAATCAAAAAATTTTAAAATTCCAAAAGAATTTAACCCCTTCCCACACTTAAGATCTTGCAATGCCCTCATTTGCAAGAAATCAGTAACAATTTAAATTATTGAGGGTAAATAGCGTAGAAAAATGATTAAATTTTACCAAAGTTTCCAAACATATTGGCGTTTGTTTGCTGAATGATAAATGGTGCATATCATTTGTTCATTCCATCTTATTGTTACATCACATTTATTTTTCATCTTGTCGTCAAAATTACTAGCTTTTGCTGAACTTAATGCCAGTCTTTGAAAATGCGCTGTTTTACCCTGTTTTATACAATCGACAATATACATACATACAAATATAAACATGCATGACAATTTGAAATGGGACTTAATATTCCACTTTCAAATCCTAAATGTGAAATATTAGTACACAATAATAATAAAAATGATAAAAATTACATAAATATATCCAATAACGTAAGTTTAAACATGAATAAGTAAAAAGATAAAAACATAAAAATCATAAAAATAACCAATTGAACTAAATCAGTCTGGATAGGGGTTCCAATTCATCTCATCAGGTGGGTTCCATTGTTGGTTATAGGTGTTCTGATAGGCTTGGTTATAGTCATACCGGTTAAAGGGTGGTCGGATGTCGGGGTTGTGTGGCGGAAAATGAGTAGGTCGAGTAGGCACGTAATTATTTGGTACCTGATATGATAGCTGGCTCATGATTTGGTGCTGATGAACTAACCAGCTATCGTGTTGGCGTCGCCTATAATCCTTGTATAATCGCTCGGAGTTCAACTGCTCTTACATACTATGTCTGGCCGCGCTCGTCATTGCTTCCTCATCTATACGAACGTGGACGTCAAGAATAGCATCTCGAAAGACATCCCTAATGTCTTCCGCTTCCTCCATTTCCTCTTCTGAGCCTCTCTCTACCTGAGGATGATTACCTTCATAGGGCAATGCCTGGTTGCGTCTACTCTTCAATACCTTAGCACCCACATAAACCCGCAATCCTATGGTCTCATCCTGTTCTCTACAAATCTGTAATGGACCCCCTTGGTTCCTATCAACACCTAAATACTCTCCAATGAGAGTAACAAAAATACCTCCTCCTATTATACTCCCATCCTGCATTCCTTCTACCATTTTAGATAAATAAAAACCAACACAGTAAGGGATATTAACAAAGCTTCTCGGGTCTCGAATACACTTTAGGTAAAATAAATCATGTAAGGTCATTTTCTCCTTATTGTGACCTCTCTGTGTAATCGAGTTAGCCAAAAATCTATGAATTACACGAAGCTCGACTTTGTTAATATGTAAGTAGGAGTGTTTTCCTCCCAGTGTAAAAACATTATAGTTTGATATACGCCTCCAAAAGGCGTTCGCGTCAAAGTTCCTATCTACCCTTTCACCACGATAAATCAAACTCGTACAATCGGGTAGTAGCAATTCACTAGGAGTGTAAATCTGTAATGCCCTGGCCATGTCCATCATGGACATTCTGTACATCCTACCGCCAAGGATAAATCTAAGAAAACTTCTATCATCTAACCTATCTACATCTACATTTAACGCTATAGTACTCATCAGCTCAACACACCATTCCTTATATACAGGTCTACGAATGGTGAAAAAGACGTTCCCAATCTGTAAAAGAAGAACTGCCATACCTTTGAATCAAATGCTGTCTAACACGGTCAGCTAGATGGACCGTTTCCAAAGGATTCCAATCAATTACCCTTGGCACCTCTACCTCTTTTGTTACCAATTTAAATTTATTACTTTGATATGCCGGGTAATCTCTCCATCGTCTATCGAATCTCAGATTAGGATGCAATGTGTGTTCCAAAATTGTTGGGTATTCTACAGGTGGATGTGGCGGAAATACTATGAATTCATTAGGTAACTGTAGCGGGTCATAATAAGGTACGTGCTGATCAGACTGTTGTTGTGGTTCCTATTGTGGTTGTTGTTGAGGTTCATATTGCATTTCTGGTTCTGGTTCTAGAGCTGGAGCAGGTCGTCTAGATGATAATGATCCTGAACCTCCAGTATCGGCTTTCTGCAAAATACATTAAACACAAAATTTGTACATCCAAATATGCATTAGTGTTAGCAAAATAACAATTTAAAACAATCACAATAACATGTTAAATCAAAATTAAACTTATACACATTTTCACATTTTTTTTTTTTACAATTCTATACTTTTTCAAATAAGCACATATGCAAATGTATACAAAGTTCATAAGCATTTAAATCAATTAACATGTTAAAATTGTCATTACTAACAATTAAACAAGTCTCAATTGGCAATTATATCAAATTAATCAAGTTCATGAATTTTCGCCTAAAAAGTCCACTTTAATCTTTAAAAATCATGTTTAGGATCAATGTTTGGATCATTTAACTACCTAAACATGTTACACTACTCAATTAAGCAATAATTCATGACAAAAATCGGCCATAACCTGTTTATATCAAAAAGCCCCAAATTGCTCAAGAACACAAACCCTAGATTTCTAAAACTTTTGAAGTTTTTGGCTTCAAATCATGTTAAATAGCATCAATCTAGGTTATACATGCATAAAATACTATCAATTTAACACTAATTACGCTAGAAATTAATAAAATTGCATTAGGTAAAATATTGGTAATTATCACAAAAACTAGGAATTTATAGAGTTTAGGGGTGTAATTTTTACCTTTTTGCTGAAGAATGCGAATCTAGGCATGATTAGAGCAAGAAATTTGACGAATTACGGTGAAAAATTGCAAATTTTAGAGATTATTTTGGGGTATTTTCGTATGTGTGTGTGTGGAGTGGTAAAGAACACAGACCCGCTGATCCTTTTGTTTCTGGCCTAGAATTTCTCCCCATGCGATCGCATGGCACCAAAGGCCAAACTCCATGCGATCGCATGGAGTCCCGGTTACAGTGTTTTTGGTTTTTTTTTTTTTTTATTTTATAAAACCTTATAACTTTTTTAAAACATTTAATTAATTAAATTCTAAAAATTTTGTTTTCCTTTAGGAGCGAGGGTGTTTCGGATCGTTGTCCTAGTCCGTCCCTCGACAAAATTTTAAAATTTGTCAATTCAAAACGCGGTTTTAAAAGTAAAGATTTTTGGGTTTTTTAAATGTTTTTGGCATACTTTAATTCAATAAGATTAAAAATAATGATAATAAAAGTTCTCGTCCCTCCCTTGGGTAGAGCAATTTCGGTTCAACGACCTAGTCTTCAACTTACGTCGAATTTTAAAAACCATATTTTTAACTTAGCGAAATAAAGTAAATTTTTGTTTTTAAATTCACATCAAACTTAAATTTAAAATGCATAAAATTAAAAATTCATATTAAAAATTTACACCAAACTTAAATTATAATTTTGTTTTTATACATACAAACTTATATTAAAAATATTAATTTTTCAAATATTTACAATTTTAAATATATTGATTTAAAAAGTTTACAATATTATTTTAATATTAATTTTAAAAACAAAGTAAAAATAAAATTAAAAATCTTTTTGGTCTTTTATCCCACTTTAATCAATCAAATATTATCAAAAATATACGTCCCTCTTTTCGGTAAAGTAATTTCGGTTTTATAACCTAGTTTAACTCATGACGAATTTTTGAAATATTTTGGGTTGATTGATTAAAGATATTTATACCTTAAGAATAAACGGTAAATTTCGCAGTGATGTAATAAATTTTTGTATGATATCAATAATTACGGTCGCAAGATCTATTTTTATCGAATACCAATTTAATACTTTATAGCGAACAAATTAGCGTTTATTATCAAAAGGTTAAAAGTAAAAATAAAAACTGAAAACTGTACAAACTTACATATGAGATAAAATTCTTAATGATATGCTCTAGCCCACTCATAAGATAGTCGGACTAATTGGTTTTCCATGGCAACATAGGCGTAACCTCGAGCATTTAACGTTTTTTCTTCTAAACATATAAACGGTCCATCTCTGCATAAAGTAACAAACTCGGTATTGGAATATGTCTGATTCGTCGAGCATTTTCCTTCGTGTGACCATTTTCCGCATTTGTGACATCTTTCAAGGTGTCGTGCTCTTCTTTTCGCTGCGAATTTTGATTTTCCTTTACCAAATTGTAACTTATTATTTTCGCATCTGGATTCTTTTCTTACTCCGTCCAATTTACCTCTGATTAATGATACTATTTCACTTGGAAGTGTGTCATTATTACGTTTAGTGATCAAAGCGTGTAGCATTAGACCATGGTTTAGTTCACAGCAAGTCTTCATCTCGTAAAAACCTAAAAAAAATAAAAATTCAGAATGGGGGGAGAAGACTAGTTCTTTAGGGTCTGCTAGAGAAAGACCATTCGGGTTCCATTTTCGAGAACTACACGAAAACAAAAAATCTAACTCTAACAGAAATACATATTATCCTTTAAAGACTTGATTCTCCCCACACTTAGTTAGCTGTGGTGTCGAAATTGTGATTAACTTCGTTGTCGACTTCCATTGGACTATCTGTGTAATGTTTAACTCTGTGACCATTAACCTTAAATTCAATCCCATTTGAATTTATTAATTCTACTGTTCCGTACGGGAAAACCCTTTTGACTATGAATGGTCCAGACCATCTTGATTTCAATTTTCCAAGAAATAGCTTGAATCGTGAATTGAAAAGAAGAACTCTGTCTCCTTCTTTAAATTCTTTTGAACTTCTGATTCTTTTATCATGCCATTTCTTTGTTCTTTCTTTATAGATTAACGAATTTTCGTATGCTTCATGTCTTAATTCTTCTAATTCGTTTAATTGACTTAACCGTAGACGCCCAGCTTCATGTAAATCAAGATTACATGTCTTCAAAGCCCAAAATGCTTTGTGTTCAATTTCTACTGGAAGATGACATGCTTTTCCGTAAACGAGTCTAAAAGGTGTGGTTCCAGTTGGAGTTTTGTAGGCTGTTCTAAAAGCCCAGAGTGCATCCTCCAATTTAATGGACCATTCCTTCGGATTTGATCCTACGATTTTCTCTAGAATACGTTTTAAAGCTCGGTTGGTATTTTCAACTTGTCCACTTGTCTGTGGATGATATGCGGTGGAGATTTTATGAGTTACTCCATATCTTTTAAGAACTTTCTCAAGTTGGTTATTACAGAAATGAGTTCCCCGATCACTTATTAAAGCTTTCGGTGTTCCAAACCTTGCAAAAAGACGTTTTAAAAAGTTGACTACAACTCGTGCATCATTAGTCGGGAGAGCTTATGCTTCCGCCCATTTAGATACATAATCAATGGCAACGAGAATGTAGAGATTATTATGAGATTTTGGAAATGGACCCATAAAGTCAATACCCCAAATGTCAAATACTTCACATACTTGAATGACATTTTGTGGCATTTCATCACGTTGACTTATTTTTTCGGCCCTTTGACATGCATCACAGGATTTGCAAAGAAGGTGTGCGTCTTTGTAAATTGTAGGCCAATAGAATCCAGCATCATAAACTTTTCTTGCTGTGAGCTGAGGCCCATAATGCCCTCCTATTGGTCCTGTGTGACAATGGTTTAAAATTTTACTTGCTTCATCTCCGAATACACATCGGCGTATTATTCCATCTGGACAACTTTTAAACAAATGTGGATCTTCCCAGAAATAGTGTTTTATATCACTAAAGAATTTCTTTCGTTTTTGGTACGATAATCCTTTTTCAAGGAATCTACATACTAAGTAGTTTGCATAGTCTGCAAACCATGGAATTTCATTATAATCTATCTTCAATAGATATTCATCAGGAAAGTTGTCTTGTATGGCCGATTCATTTAGAACTTCTAATTCAGGATTTTCAAGACGAGAAAGATGATCAGCTGCGAGATTTTCTGCTCCCTTTTTATCTCGGATTTCAATATCGAACTCTTGTAAGAGTAAGATCCAACAGATTAATCTTGGTTTAGCATCTTGTTTCGAAAATAGGTATCTAAGAGCAGAATGGTCGGTATAGACCACCGTTTTAGCTAGAACGAGATATGATCGAAATTTGTCAAAAGCAAAGACAATAGCAAGGAGTTCTTTTTCAGTAGTTGTGTAATTTGTTTGGGCTCCTTGTAACGTTTTACTAGCATAATATATAGGTTGAAATCGTTTTTCAATCCTTTGTCCTAAAACGGCTCCCATTGCAAAATCACTTGCATCGCACATTAGTTCAAACGGTAAATTCCAATTTGGAGTTATCATAATCGGCGCATTAGTGAGTTTGTCTTTAAGAATATTAAAAGATTTGATGCATTCATCTGAAAAGATGAATGGAGCATACTTTTCTAGGAGTTTATTCATAGGAGTGGCAATTTTAGAAAAATCTTTTATGAAACGTCGGTAAAAACCGGCATGCCCTAGAAAACTCCTAACTCCTCTAACATTGGTGGGATGTGGAAGTTTAGCAATTACATCTACTTTAGCTCTATCCACTTCAATTCCTTCCTTTGAAATTTTATGTCGAAGAACGATGCCTTCTTTAACCATGAAATGGCATTTCTCCCAATTAAGAACTAGATTTGATTGTTCACATCTAATAAGCATTCGTTCAAGATTAACTAGACATGATTCAAAAGTATCACCGAAGACTGAAAAGTCATTCATGAAAACTTCCATGCATTCTTCTATCATGTCGTGAAAAATCGCCATCATGCACCTTTGAAAGGTTGCAGGGGCGTTGCAAAGTCCAAATGGCATGCGTTTGTAAGCAAAAGTACCATAAGGGCACGTGAACGTGGTTTTTTCTTGGTCCTCGGGTGCTATTGGAATTTGAAAATATTCGAAAAAACATCAAAAAAACAATAGTAACTATTTCCGGCTAATCTTTCCAACATTTGATCAATAAAAGGTAAGGGAAAGTGATCTTTTCTAGTGGCGTCATTTAATTTTCTATAATCAATACATACACGCCATCCTGTTACAGTCCTAGTAGGAATAAGCTCATTTTTCTCATTTGTGATGACAGTCATGCCACCCTTCTTAGGTACGCATTGAACTGGGCTTACCCATGGACTATCAGAAATTGGATAAATTAAACCTGCATCAAGCAGTTTAATAATTTCTTTCTTAACAACATCTTGCATATTCGGATTTAGTCTTCGTTGGCGTTGCACATACGTTTTATGACCTTCTTCCATAAGTATTTTATGTGTGCAATACGAAGGACTTATTCCTTTAATATCATGAATTTTCCATGCAATAGCTGGTTTATGAGCTTTTAGCACAGAAATGAGTTGAGATTTTTCATTTTCAGTAAGAAAAGACGATATTATTACAGGTAATTCAGATTCACCATGTAAATAAGCATATTCCAAATGGTTTGGAAGTGGCTTTAACTCTAATGTCGGTGGTTCTTCTATCGATGATTTATATCGATATCTGTCTTCTTCTTTTAGCATTTGAATTTCTTCTGTTATTGGTTCATATCCATTAGCCATAAGTGTAGCTAACATTTCAGTTTCATCAATTGGTTCAGTACCTTCTCCTAAAGAACATTCTCATGTTCCTTGTAATTCTGGAAATTCTTCTAACAATTCTGCATGTGATTCTTTAGTTTGAATATAATAACATGTATCATCTGCAGATTACGGTTGTTGCATTGCTCTATCAACTGAAAAGGTAACACTCTCGTCCTCTATACTTAGGGTTAGTTTCTTACCAAACACGTCTATCATTGCTTTAGCCGTGTTTAAGAATGGTCTTCCTAATATGAGAGGAACTTGAGAATCTTCTTCCATATCCAGAACAACAAAATCTACTGGAAATACTAAAGTACCAACTTTAACTAGCATGTTTTCCATTATCCCTCTAGGATATTTTACTGATCTATCGGCTAGTTGTATACTTATTCTTGTTGGTTTCAATTCTCCAAGGTCTAGTTTAGCGTATAGTGAATACGGCATTAAATTTATACTAGCACCTAAGCCTGCCAATGCTTCTATTAAACTAAGACTACCCAGAAAACATGGAATTGTGAAACTTCCTGGATCTGATAATTTTTCTGGTATCTTATTCAACAGCACTGCTGAACAATTAGCATTCATAGTAACAGCCGAGAGTTCTTCCATTTTCTTTCTATTCGAGATTAGATCTTTCAGAAATTTAGCATATCTAGGCATTCCTGAAATCACATCAATGAAAGGAAGATTTACATTTATCTGTTTAAACATATCCAAGAATTTGGATTGCTCGGCTTCAAGTCTCTCCTTTCTCATTTTACTCGGGTAAGGAAGTGGTGGTTGGTATGGTTTAACATAAGGTTTAGCCTTAACTGTGTTATCTTCATTAACCTTTTCAACTACCGGTTCTTTTTCCTTATCTTGTTCAGGTTGTGGTTCTTGTGGAGTAGGAATAGTTTCATCAGAAATTACAGGTATTTCAGGTGGTTTAAGTCTAATACCACTTCTTGTGGTAATGGCTTTAGCTATTTCATTCTGGGGGTTAGCATTTGTATCACTAGGTAGACTTCCTGGTTTTCTTTCACCTATCAACCTTGCTAGGTTACTTACTTCTTGTTTCAAATTTTGAATAGAAGCTTGTTGATTTCTAAATGCTTGAGCATTTTGTTCATTAGTTTGTTTCTGAGATGTGAAAAACTGTGTTTGAGATTCAACTAGCTTTGTCATCATATCTTCTAAATTTGGCTTTTTATCATCGGTTTGTGGTGGTTTGTTTTGAAAATTAGGTCTTTGCTGGTTGTAAGTATTATTGGATACTTGTTGATTGCTAGGTCCTTGTTGGTTGTTGTATGGAATATTTCGGTTATAATTCTGGTTTTGATTATAGATTGGTCTTGGCGGTTGATAATTATTCTGATAATTATTTCCAGGCCATTGGTTTATGTATGAAACATTCTCTCTTTGTTCCATTGTTAGTTCAATACTAAGACAATCTTTTGTCAAATGCGGTCCTCCACACTGCTCACAACTAATTCGTATTGAGTGTATATCCTTAGTCATATTTTCCATTCGTCTCTCGACAGCATCTAGCTTTGCAGAAATAGAATCTAAGTCATGGCTAGAATCAGCTCTAGCTGCTTTAGATGATCTAACGATATCTTTTTCTTGGTGCCACTCATGTGAGTGGGAAGCAGTGTTATCAATAATTTTATAAGCATCAGTTTCTGTTTTCTTCATAATGGAACCACCAGCTGCTATGTCTATGTCTTTTCTTGTAGTGATGTCGCATCCTTGGTAGAATATTTGTACTATTTGACAGGTGTCTAAACCATGTTGCGGACATCCTCTCAATAACTTTTCAAATCTTGTCCACGCCTCATATAGAGTTTCATTTGGCTTCTGTGTGAACGTAACAATTTCTTCTTGAAGTCTTACGGCTTTAGATGCCGGAAAGAATTGTTTAAGAAATTTTTCAACTAAAACGTCCCATGTATCAATCGCCCCTTCAGGTAACGATTCTAACCAATCTTTGGCTTCCCCCTTTAAAGTCCAGGGAAATAACATGAGATATATCTGTTCATCCTCAACTTCTCGGATTTTAAATAGTGTGCAGATCCTATTAAAGGTACGAAGATGTTCATTTGGATCTTCCTTCGGTGCACCACTAAATTGGCATTGATTAGTCACCATGTGTAAAATTTGTCCTTTGATTTCATAATCTGGCGCATTAATGTCTGGATGAGTAATTGCGTGACCTTGGCCAGTGCGTTTAGCTCTCATTCAGTCATCCATACTTAGAGGTTCCAGATTTTTCATGATTGAATTTGTTGAATCTGAATCACTAGAGGATTCTGATTTAATGGATCGTTCCTCAACAACCTCTATTTGAATGATTGGTGGTTCCGGAGGAAAAATTAATGGTTCAGGATCTATGAATCGTCCCTGAATATTCTCCGGATTCTCAATTGAAAGGTCGGGTTCAAAAAATGGATTATCGGAAATTTGAATTGGAGTACTTGGTCGACTGGATGACGATTCTAAAGAAAAATCAACGGCGACAATATTTGCTAGATGTCTTGAACGAGTTACAGGTGGTGAACGTACAAAAGGTGGTGAACGTTTTGCTCGGTGCATTCACTGAATATCCTATTAGTTTTTAAAAAGGAAGAAAAATTATATAAGTTATCAAATTAATAGACTTTTCTGATTTTGCCCACGTTTCGAATAGCCAAAAGATGTAGCAGAGGGGCAGGATTCGTTTGGTCTCAATATAATTGAGTACTATTTGGCTCCAATAACCCGGTCCACGTACAAATCCAACTATTACTACTAACCAGAAAATTTTGATGTCTATCAGTTTAACCACTTAAAATAATTTTTCGTAATTTAAAGAAATTTTAGAGAAGATATAGAATAAAAATCTATGTTCTAAAAACTAGATTGGCGAGAAATAAGAAAGAAAAAGAGCGCGTCGAAAAAGGTCGAAAAATAAAAAATTGAAAAAAAATTAGGCGTCGCAAAAAAAAATAAGAAAGTAGCGCGTCGAAACTTAAAAAGGAACTAAAAACTAAGAATTAAAAGTTGCGTCTTAAAATATTAAAGCTTAAAAGTAAAACTATATCCCAAATGACAATAACTTAAAAAGGTACTAAAATATAAAAACAGCGTCGCAAAATTCTAAAGCACCTAAATCTTAGTCTAAAGAAAAATCACTTAAGGGATTTTACGGCAAAGCCTAAAAATCTAGAAGTAAAAATAACTATGGCAAAAACTATGACTTAAAACTAAATACGAGCGAAAAATACAAAAATTACGCTAAAACAATTAAAAAGAGACAAAATATAAAAATATACTAAAAGTTGTAAAAAGTACAATTTTTTATAAAAATATTATTTTTATATTATTTATTTAATAAAACTATTAATTTTATAAATTATTTAAACTAATTAAACTAAAAATAATAATAAAAACTAAATTATATAATAATAATACCCTAATTAGGGTTTAAATTAAATAATAATAATAATAATTACTCCGTAATGATTGCAGAGTTCAGTCAAATGTGGCGTGTCAGCAGGGCTCATGCGATCGCATGAGTTCTAAGTTACCCAGCCATTTGATCGCATGGGCTAGGGTTTCGGGCCAGAGAGTGGGCTGCTACAGTACGGGCCGAATGTTTTTTTTTTTTTTTTTTTCTGTTTTGCTGTTTTGATTTATATTAAAACAAAATATTTAAATAAAATTTATATTTTTACAAACTAAAATAAAAATAAAGAAACTTTATAAAACTTATATATTTAACAAACTCTTAAAAATATTTATATTTTTATTTTTCTTTTTATATTTTTGAATTTTTAAAACGTATTTTTACAAAAGCGTATTTTTTATAAAAGTAAACTAAAATTTTTTTTTTTTTTTATATAGCGTTGCGCTTCCGGCGTTTAAGCAGATATGTCCCCGGCAGCGGCTCCAAAAATACTTGATGTGCGTAGAGGTGTATACGAAATAGTTATATTTTTACAATGAAATACTATTAAATACGATACAATTTTACACAAGATATTTATTTATTTATAGAATGGATATACCTAAACCTTGCTACAACACTTATAGGTAGTGTACCTAATCGTACAGTAGTGTAGTTTTTAGTAAGTCCGGTTCGTTCCACAGGGAAATCTTTTAAACAAAGCTTAACGCTATAATAGTTTTATCTTATAAAAATACAAATATATATAAGTAATATTATTATTATAAAAAGGGGTTTTTTTTTACCGTTTAATGACCGGTTTGTCGATTTTTAAAACTTTAGTCGCAGTTAAAACCTAATGTAAAATATTAAATAAATAAAATACTTAATTTAAAGCGTAAAGTAAATAACGATAATGAAATTGCGATAAATAAAAGTGCGAGAAAATAAACTTACGATAATTGAAAAGTATGATAATTAAAAGTGCAATTAAATACAATGACAATAAATAAAAGTGCGATAATTAAAAGTGCAATTAAATATGAAAATAAAGGAATTATGCTTATTTAAACTTCCATAATCATGATGTTTGACGTGTTGATTTTAGTTTATTCACATGGGTTAATTGTCCTTTGTCCTGGATTATTTAATATTTCCGTCTGGTTTTTGTCCATAACAGTCCATCAGTCATAAATATAAAGTACGAGTGTCCTCGTCAAATTATCCTTATATCCGAAGTCAAATATTCCAACTAATTGGGGACTTAAACTGTAACAAGGTCTTAATACTTTGTTTAATAATTACACCAGGATATCGACTGCGTGTAACCCAAGGTTTTAATACTTTGTTATAAATTATGCCAAGTATCCTTGTACATAATTTCACCCCTGTTTTAATAATTCCATAGACTATTAATCCATTCCCGTGTCCGGTTAAATGAACGATTATTCGTACATATAAATATCCCGCCCATCGTGTCCGATCGAGTGTATATGGTTATTTATAGGGACGTCCAATTGTAAATCTTTATATTAAAATTAACAAACTATCATTTAGTTAATCAAATATAAAGCCCATTAATAGCCCATAGTCTAATTTCCACAAGTATCGTTCTTTTGTCCAAACCCCAATTATGGTACAAAGCCCAATTACCCAATTTTAATATTTTTAGCCCAACATCATGATTACTTCGGTATTAAATAAGCATAATAATAACTTAGCTATGAGACATTAAATTAAAAAGGTTGAACATAACTTACAATGATTAAAAATAGCGTAGCGTTACACGGACAGAATTTCGACTTACACCCTTACAATATTCGCTAACATACCCTTATTATTAGAATTAGAATTAAAATTAAAATTAAAATAATATATATATATATATATATATATATATATATATATATCGTATGATGAATGAGGAGAAAAAGATGTGTTTGATGTTCACCAAAAACGCGAGTTTTATAGGCAATGTGGGCTGGAAAAGGGGCTCATGCGATCGCATGAGGATTACTCTTCAAGGCCATGCGATCGCATGGCCAGCTGGGGAGGCTCACATGCTCTTGTTTTTTCTGCCGACGGTTTTTATAATATAATATAATATATATATTAATTTTAAGACTTAATTATATATTATATTATATTCATGTGCATAGTTGACTTGCAATTTTTAGTCCGTTGCGTCGAGCGTTGAGAGTTGACTCTGGTCCCAGTTCCGGATTTTCGAACGTCCTTGCGTACAATTTAATATCTTGTATTTTGTGTTTCGAATCTTGTACTCTTGTAATTTTGAGACGTTTCTCATCAATAATTGGAACCTCTTTGATTGTATTTTGTACTTTTGAGCTTTTTGGTCGTTTGCGTCTTCAATTCGTCGAATCTGTCTTTTGTCTTCACCTTTTATTATTTAAACGAATATCACTTGTAAATAGAACAATTACAACTAAAAGCTTGTCTTTCTTGAGGGATAATGCTATGAAATATATGTTCGTTTTTAGTATTATCATACTCCCACACTTGAGCGTTGCTTGTCCTCAAGCAATAGGCTTGAAATATACTAGAATCACTTCTTTATTCTTCACACTTTGTACATCAGTGATTTCTTTACGGCGGTATAAACAATGGTAGTAATGATGTGGTTTACAGTCCCACATGACTATAAAAATTTAGATCCATTAAGGAAATTGGATCTTTATGAAAACATTTGATCTTTTGAAAATTCAATCTAGTTTTTACCCTAGATAAGTTTTTCGGAATAACCCTTCTCCGGTGTTTGCAAATTCTTTTTGTGGGTTTGGTGGGTTTTAGATTTGAAAACTTTAGCTCAAAACTTGTGGTTTTGTGTCACCCACTTGCTAACCTTGAAGAAAAAGTGCCACTAAAGCCTGAAAAGTGCTACTAAAGCCATAGTGCACTCAAAAGTGCCACTAAAAGTGAGTTAAAGACTTGCGTGGATTTTGGGAGTTAAGTAAAATAATTTATTGTGCAAATTACAAATTGCAAAACGCAAAGTACAAGATATTAAATCGTACGAAAGGACGTTCGAAAATCTGGAACCGGGACCTGAGCCAACTATCAACGCCCGACTCAACGGACCAAAAATTACAAGTCTATTATGCACATGAATATAATATAATATTTAAATAATTATATAAATTATTTATATATTTAAATAATACGTCGACAAAGTAGAAAACAAAATAATGTGGCTGGATCCAGCTGGCCATGCGATCGCATGGCTTGGAAGGCAAAAATCCATGCGATCGCATGGCTTCAGAATCCTGGCCACATCTATAAAAGGCAACGAGTTTTGGCCAGAAAATATACACCAAAAATAATAATAATACTCCCTCTGTAATAATAATATATATATAATATATATATATAGTATAGGTTAGTTTTATATTAGATTAGTTTGGGTTATGTAAATGTTATTTTACGGGTTTTGAAGTCGAAGTTCTGTCCGTGTAAAGCTACGCGATAAATACTCAATGTAAGTTATGTTTTTCCTTTTTAAATTAATGTCTCGTAACTAAATTATTATTATGCTTATTTAAATTGAAGTATTAATGATGTTGGGCTAAATATTAAAGACAAGGTAATTGGGCTTTGTACCATAATTGAGGTTTGGACAAAAGAACGACACTTGTGGAAATTGGACTATGGGCTATTAATGATCTTTATATTTGTTTAATTGAATGATAGTTCGTTAATTTAATATAAAAATTACAATTGGACGTACCTATAAATAACCACATACACTCGATCGGACACGATGGGCGGGATATTTATAAGTACTAATAATCGTTCATTTAACCGGACACGGGAATGGATTAGTAGTTAATGGACTTATTAAAACAGGGGTGAATTAAGTACAAGGACACTTG
This sequence comes from Rutidosis leptorrhynchoides, assembly GCF_046630445.1. Lineage (NCBI taxonomy): Eukaryota > Viridiplantae > Streptophyta > Magnoliopsida > Asterales > Asteraceae > Rutidosis > Rutidosis leptorrhynchoides. The sequence goes on from NC_092336.1 coordinate 98,102,905, forward strand.
GCGTAATTGTTAACAAAGTATTAAAACCTTGGGTTACACGCAGTCGATAACCTGGTGTATTCATTAAACAAAGTATTAAGACCTTGTTACAGTTCGAATCCCCAATTAGTTGGAATATTTGACTTCGGATATAAGGATAATTTGACGAGGACACTCGCACTTTATATTTATGACTGATGGACTGTTATGGACAAAAACCAGACGGACATATTGAATAATCCAGGACAAAGGACAATTAACCCATGGTAATAAACTAAAATCAAAACGTCAAACATCATGATTACGGAAGTTTAAATAAGCATAATTGTTTTATTGTATTTTTCAACGTACTTTTATTTACTCGCTATTTTATTTAACGTCATTTATTTATTGTCATTTATTCTTCGCTACTTTAATTATCGTTATTTATATTTTGCATTAGGTTTTAATTGTAACTTAAAATATAAAATCGACAAACCAGTCATTAAACGGTAAACCCCCTTTTATATATTATTAATATAATATATTTTGTACAAATATAATTGTTTAAAAATATAGTGTGCAATAAGCCCGCTCCCTGTGGAACGAACCGGACTTACTAAAAACTATACTACTCTACGATTAGGTACACTGCCTATAGTATTGTAGCAAGGTTTAGGTATATCCCATTTGTAAATAATTAAATAAATAACTTGTGTAAATTGTATCGTATTTAATAGTATTTCCTTGTAAAAATTAATAGTATTTTATACCCCTTCGCTTTAACATCAAGTTTTTGGCGCCGCTGCTGGGGACTCGGCGAAACGCAATATTTTTAATTTATTTTTGTATAAATATATTTATATATATTTTTAGAAAAACAATATAAAGTTATTAAAAAAAACTGGACTTACAGGCCCATGCGATCGCATGAGCCAGAAGCCTCAACACCATGCGATCGCATGGCCTGCCCTGACAGGTCTGACTCGAGCATTAAATGTAGTTAGGGTTTATAATTTTATTATTAATTAAATTAGGGTTTAATTATAATATTAATTAGTTTAAGTTTGTTTTGATATTTAATTTGTAATTTTAAGTTTATTTATTATTATTAAATATATAGATTAATATTTTTATATAATAATAATATAAAAATAATATTTTTATAAAATTTGTATTTTTATCATTTTAATTATAATTTGTATTTTTATCGTTTATTCGTAATATTTGTATCTTTATCGTTCGTAATTAGTTTTAAGACTAGTATTTTGCCGTAGCTTATTTTATATTTCTAGATTTTTAGGCTTTGCCGTAAAATCCCTTAAGTGCTTTTTCTTTAGACTAAGATTTAGGTGCTTTAGAATTTTGCGACACCGTTTTAATATTTTAGTACCTTTTTAAGTAATTGCCGTTTTGGATATAGAATTTCTTTTAAGCTTTAATACCTTTAGACGCAACCTTTAATTCTTAGTTTTAGACTTTTAAGTTTCGACGCACTACGTTCTTTTTATTATTTTTCGACCTTTTATTTTTAGACGTTTTCCGACGCGATCTTTTTCTTTCTTATTTCTCGACGATCTAGTTTTTAGGACATAGAATTTTCTATTTTTTTCTCTAAAATTTCAAAAACGAAAAATTATTCTAAGCGGTTAAATTGATAGACATCCAAATTTTCTGGTTCGTAGTAATAGTTAGATTTGTTAGTGACTGAGTTGTGAGCTTCCGATTTAAAGGGTTCTGGCTCCCTGCTGCATTTATTGGCTATTCGAAACGTGGGCAAAATCAGAAAAGTCTATTAATTTGATAACTTATATAATTTTTAGTTTTATAACTAATAGGATAATTAGTAAATGCACCACATTGTAGCTAAAATTTGGTAATAAGCGCATTATGGAAAATCTCGAGAATATTTTGGAAACTCTTTATGATATCCGAAATCAATTTAATCAATACTCTCAAACGAGTGTTGATGAAAATTCATTCGGTCAATCTTGGATCACGAATGACGAAACAATAACTGGTTGTGAAATCTATAGATATTATCACTCAACATGGGAATGTTTTTATTACGTTCCTATGGAAAATTACGCACCCACGGAACCTGAATGGAATGATTATGAAGAATACAATTCAAATTGGGATTATTCCCAAGAATATTTCCAAACTCAACAACCAGAAGACGAGAAAAATTATGTGTCTGAAAATCTTTTAGACAATATGAAAATCAAACTCGAAGAACTCAATGCTCAAAATGAACAAATGAGAGCGTTTGTAAATCGACAAGCTGAAACTCTATCAGATTACACACCTGTTGATCTGAGGAGTTGTGTGCAAGAAAATCTCATATCATCGAATTTTGATGAATTCGAGAGCTCCGAAATCACCAATTATCCCGATGATACTTTTTATTCAGCTTTACCAATTTCACAACATATCGACACATTAGCCTCTACCGACGAAATCATCGATCAATCAATGAATGAAGAAGAAGTAAGGGTGACAAATTCGTACTCTTGGGAAAACGATAACGTTGAAAATTTTATCCCCCGAGACCAAAGTGGTGGGACCGATAAGTACTGTTAATGAAGAAGAATCTACTTCGATCCCGAAATTCACCATTCCACAACCTTCTAACCCAATATTCTCAATAGACAAGTCATCTACTGAAGATGAACTACGAGCTGTAATAGATAATGACACCTCAGATTTCACCCAATTGGGTAATAGATGTGAAAACTTTGATCCCGAGAATAAACGGAAGGAAATGTTAGGAATTATCCACCCTATAGAAATATGTATGTCGATGTATATCGATCCATTTGACCAAGAACCAGAAAAGAGACGTATCCATTTACTAAAAGCTACACTTAAAAAAGAATTAAGTAGTGACGATCGGGTGGTTCTAAACTTTAAACCCATTGATATATTATACACCACCCGAGATGTAAATAACTGGCTCACTATTCTAATTCGTGGAACTTATTCTATCGACTTCACATATCGTCAGCTAAGTGTGGGGAAGTCTAACCCCACTTAATGTTAAATTAGGGGGTTCGGGTTAGTGCATAACTCGTTAATAAACATGCATAATAAGTAAGGGTAAAAGACGCATTTCCAAATATTAACAAACAGCTCAGAAAAGCGGCCGTTTTTGAAGGAAAAAACATGTGTGATAAAACAAGAAGGGATGAACGATGAGGTGCACCATCTATCATTCGACGAGCTTTGAAAATACAAACTAGGTATTTTTAATCATTTTCTACACTAATCACCCTCATGAATTTATAATTAGAGTCTGATTTCATGCAAATGAGGGCATTGCATGATCTCAAGTGTGGGGAAGGGTTATAAATTCTCTCGGATTTATACTTGGCTTATTTTCTAAATTTTGTGAAAATTTTAAAAAAAATTCAACTAAATGAATTCAAAATCATGTTTAAACATATTTATGAACGATAAAACTAGGTGTTAATGACGAAATTATTGTTACTTCGGAAAGGACATAAATTGAGAAACAACTAAAACGCTTGAATTTATTTATTAAGATATAAAAAGACGCATGAAAAAAGCCAAGTGTGGGGAGAATGTACCAAGTTATTCAATTAAAAACTATCTATCACATGTTTTTGTAAAGTTATTGCAGGTGCTTTTATTTTGGACAAAATTAACTGGTTTACCCGATTTACTGTAATGAAAGATGGATCTACACGATGAATCAATTCCATCATTAAAAGGAAGTAAAGTCTTCCAAAAAAGACACGCGCTTCTTGATTTAGGTCAGGAAGTTGTCGTCCAGACAAGTTGTAGAGTCTACGAAAAACCTTGAAAAGTTTTCTCGAAAATCAGCTGGAAATCCACGGACCTCAGCATAAACAGGGTCACCAAGTGGTCAGACTTATCCTAACCATGAGAGGATCTGTCTCGTACAATGGGGGCACCGTGCAAATTAGCTTATAAGACTAATGAATCAGATCCTCAGAAAGGATAATCTCCTTAAAAGATCAAAAATCAGCTTTTAAGACTGATATTACTCAATCCTTGAGATTGACCTTAAAGATTGAGAATTCAAACTTATGGAATTCGATGATATCTAAACTCGAGCTTGAACGAGAAAATATTTTGATCAAATTACAAACCGATTTGTTTTCTGAAAACCCATTTTCAATGCGTTCATCACCATTGAACGTAAAATCCTAAGAATTCACCTGGAATTCATTAGGTCACCTGAACCAAATCGGGTGTCACCCGTAAGAACGGTGGTTGCATAGCACGGTCGAAGACAGGACCTTGTGCCAGACCTAAAAATTATAGGATGATCTTTACTATTGCTCCTACAAAGGATAGTAATAGCATCCGACACGTTTTTGGACCATAATTAAATGCATGTCATTAGACATTGCCTTAACAGTTGCTTGTTCAATGCTTTCCTTTACAACCAGACGGTAGTTTGCCGAAAGGTAATATACGGGGGCAAGTATACTGGATGTGTTGCTTTCCTAATACAAGGTTAGCAAGTGGGTGACACAAAACCGCAAGTTTTGAGCTAAAATTTTCAAATCAGAAATCCACAAAACCCACAAAAACAATTTGCAAATACCGGTGAAGGGTTATTCCGGAAAACTTATCTAGGGTAAAAGCTAGATTGAATTTTCAAAAGATCAAATATTTTCATAAAGATCCAATTTCCTTAAGGATCTAAATTTTCATAGTCATGTGGGACTGTAAACCACAACGTTACTATCATTGTTTATACCGCCGTATCAAAATCACTGATGTATAAAGTGTGAAGAATAAAGAAGTGATTCGTGTAATTTAATTTCAAATTCTGTATTGCTTGAGAACAAGTAACGCTCAAGTGTGGGGATATTTGATAGTGCTCGAAATGAACATATATTTAGTCGCAATATCATCCCGATATGTAAAGTTTTTAGTTGTAATTATTTTATTTTTAAGTTGTAATCGTTTAAATAAATAAATGTGAAGACAAAGCACGAAGATTAAAGAATTGAAGAAAAAGTGCAACTAAAGCCTGAAAAGTGCTACTAAAGCCATAGTGCACTCAAAAGTGCCACTAAAAGTGAGTTAAAGACTTGCGTGGATTTTGGGAGTTAAGGAAAATAATTTTTTGTGCAAATTACAAATTGCAAATTGCAAAACACAAAGTACAAGATATTAAATTGTTCGAAAGGACGTTCGAAAATCCAGAACCAGGACCTGAGCCAACTATCAACACCCGACTCAACGGACCAAAAATTACAAGTCTACTATGCACAAGAATATAATATAATATTTAAATAATTATATAAATTATTTATATATTATATATATTTAAATAATACGTCGACAAAGTAGAAAACAAAATAATGTGGCTGGATCCAGCTGGCCATGCGATCGCATGGCCTGGAAGGCAAAAATCCATGCGATCGCATGGCTTCAGAATCCTGGCCACATCTATAAAAGGCAACGAGTTTTGGCCAGAAAATATACACCAAAAATAATAATAATACTCCCTCTGTAATAATAATATATATATAATATATATATAATATATATATATATATATAGTATAGGTTAGTTTTATATTAGATTAGTTTGGGTTATGTAAAGGTTATTTTACGGGTTTTGAAGTCGAAGTTCTGTCCGTGTAAAGCTACGCGATAAATACTCAATGTAAGTTATGTTCTTCCTTTTTAAATTAATGTCTCGTAACTAAATTATTATTATGCTTATTTAAATTGAAGTAATTATGATGTTGGGCTAAATATTAAAGACGGGGTAATTGGGCTTTGTACCATAATTGGGGTTTGGAAAAAAGAACGACACTTGTGGAAATTGGACTATGGGCTATTAATGATCTTTATATTTGTTTAATTGAATGATAGTTCGTTAATTTAATATAAAAATTACAATTGGACGTACCTATAAATAACCACATACACTCGATCGGACACGATGGGCGGGATATTTATAAGTACTAATAATCATTCATTTAACCGGACACGAGAATGGATTAGTAGTTAATGGACTTATTAAAACAGGGGTGAATTATGTACAAGGACACTTGGCATAATTGTTAACAAAGTATTAAAACCTTGGGTTACAAGCAGTCGATAACCTGGTGTATTCATTAAACAAAGTATTAAGACCTTGTTACAGTTCGAATCCCCAATTAGTTGGAATATTTGACTTCGGATATAAGGATAATTTGACGAGGACACTCGCACTTTATATTTATGACTGATGGACTGTTATGGACAAAAACCAGACGGACATATTGAATAATCCAGGACAAAGGACAATTAACCCATGGTAATAAACTAAAATCAAAACGTTAAACATCATGATTACGGAAGTTTAAATAAGCATAATTCTTTTATTGTATTTTTCATCGTACTTTTATTTACTCGCTATTTTATTTAACGTCATTTATTTATTGTCATTTATTTTTTGCTACTTTAATTATCGTCATTTATATTTTGCATTAGGTTTTAATTGTAACTTAAAATATAAAATCGACAAACCAGTCATTAAACGGTAAACCCCCTTTTATATATTATTAATATAATATATTTTGTACAAATATAATTGTTTAAAAATATAGTGTGCAATTAACCCGCTCCCTGTGGAACGAACCAGACTTACTAAAAACTATACTACTCTACGATTAGGTACACTGCCTATAGTATTGTAGAAAGGTTTAGGTATATCCCATTTGTAAATAAATAAATAAATAACTTGTGTAAATTGTATCGTATTTAATAGTATTTCCTTGTAAAAATTAATAGTATTTTATACCCCTTCGCTTTAACATCAAACGTCTAAAAATTACAAAGAGTACAAGCCGTGAAACACAAAGTACAAGATATTAAATTGTACGAAAAGGCGTTCGAAAATTCAGAACCAAGACATGAATCAACTTTCAGCGCTCGACGCAACGGACCAAAAATTACAAGTCAACTATGCACAAGAATATAATATTATATATAATTATATATATATATATATATTATATTATTTTAATCAAAGCAGCCCACGTTGAATTCATTTGGTGAGCTGGATTCCAGACCTCTGCACTCGCAGAGCTTTAATGAAGGAAACATCCGCACTCGCGGAGATCTACAGTGAAATGTGGGGCTATAAAAGGTCGCGCATTCTGATCGATTTTAGGCACTCTTTTTCAATCTCTCTCTCTCATGATATATATATATATATATATATATATATATATATATATATATATATATATATATATATATATATATATATATAATTTATAATTTTAATTTTAATTTAAGTTTAATAATAATAAGGTTATAGTGGCGAATGTTGTAAGTGTGTAAGTCGAAATTCTGTCCATGTAACGCTACGCTATTATTAATCATTGTAAGTTATATTCAACCTTTTTAAATTAATGTCTCGTAGCTAAGTTATTATTATGCTTATTTAAATCGAAGTAATCGTGATGTTGGGCTAAATATTAAAGACGGGGTAATTGAGCTTTGTACCATAATTGGGGTTTGGACAAAAGAACGACACTTATGGAAATTAGACTATGGGCTATTAATGGATTTTATATTTGTTTAATTGAATGATAGTTCGTTAATTTAATATAAAGATTTACAATTGGACGTAATTATAAATAACCACATACACTTGATCGGGCACAATGGGCGGGATATTTATAAGTACTAATAATTGTTCATTTAACCGGACACGGGAATGGATTAATAGTTAATGGACTCATTAAAACAGGAGTGAATTATGTACAAGGGCACTTGGCGTAATTATTAACAAAGTATTAAAACCTTGTTAAAGTTTAAGTCCCCAATTAGTTGGAATATTTGACTTCGGATATAAGGATAATTTGACGAGGACACTCGCACTTTATATTTATGACTGATGGACTGTTATGGACAAAAACCAGATGGACATATCGAATAATCCAGGATAAAGGACAATTAACCCATGGTAATAAACTAAAATCAATACGTCAAACATCATGATTACGGAAGTTTAAATAAGCATAATTTCTTTATTTCATATTTTATCGCATTTTTATTTACTGACATTTTATTTATTGCACTTTTAATTATCGTACTTTTTAATTATCGCAATTTTATTTATCGCACTTTAATTATTGTCATTTACTTTACGCTTTAAATTAAGTTTTATTTATTTTTAATATTTTACATTAGGTTTTAACTGCGACTAAAGTTTTAAAATCGACAAACCGGTCATTAAACGGTAAAAACCCTCTTTTATAATAATAATACTACTTATATATATTTATATATTTACAAATATAGTTTTAAAAATATAGCGTTAAACTTGGCTAGCTCCCTGTGGAATGAACCAGACTTACTAAAAACTACACTACTGTACGATTAGTTACACTGCCTACAAGTGTTGTAGCAAGGTTTAGGTATATCCACTCTTTAAATAAATAAATAACTTGTGTAAAATTGTATCGTATTTAATAGTATTTCGTAGTAAAAATATAACTATTTCGTATACACCTCTACGCACATCAAGTATTTTTGGCGCTGCTACAGGGGAACTTCATAAACGCCGAAAGTGAAATTCTATATAAAAAAAAATATTAAGTCGTAATCTATTTCTGTAAAAATATACGTTTTAAATATTAAAAATACAAGAAAAAGAAAAATATATCTATATTTTTAAGTTTAGTTAAATTAAAAAGTTTATTTTTTTTATTTATTGTGAAAAAGTTATAAAAAAGTAATAAGTTATATTTATATTTTATATATATTAAAAACAAAAAAATTAAAAAGTAAAAAAAAACAACTGAACCTGCACAAATTCGACCTGCACCTCAGCTGAGTCTGTATCCTCCGCACTCGCGGAGCTTTTTGCCAGCTGGGATCCGCACTCGCGGAGCCTTCTGATAGGCTGAACCTTGTACGCATTTATTACACAATTAGGTTTAAATTAATTATTATTATTATTAATTAAACCTAATTAGGGTTTATATTTAATATTAATTAGTTTTAGTTTAATTAATTTTGTATTTTAAGTTTTAAGTTTTATTAAGTTTTAAAAAAATTAATACTTTTATAAAATAATAACATAAAAATAATATTTTTGTAAAAATTGTATTTTTTAAGTTTTATTTTTAAATTTTGTATCTTTTTAATCATTTATTCGTAATATTTATATTTTTCGTTCGTAATTAGTTTTAAACTTAGTATTTTGCTGTAGTATTTCTAGATCTTTAAGTTTTGCCGTAAAATCCCTTAAGTACTTTTTCTTTAGATTAAGATTTAGACGCTTTAGAATTGTACGACGTCGCTTATCGCTTTAGTATTAAATAGAATTTAGTGCCTTTTTAAGACTTTGCCGTTTTGGATATAGAATTCCTTTTAAGCTTTAAATCCTTTAGACGCAACTTTTAATTTTTAATGTTTAGACTTTTTAAGTTTCGACGCGCTATTTTCTTATTATTTTTCGACGCTTATTTTTCGACGCTTATTTTTTGACGTTTTTCGACGCTCTCTTTTTCTTTCTTATTTCTTGATGCTCTAGTTTTTAGGACATAGAATTTTCTATTTCTTCTCTAAAATTTTAAAACGGAAAAATTATTTTAAGCGGTTAAATTGATAGACATCCAAAATTTTCTGGTTCATAGTAATAGTTGGATTTGTTAGTGGCGAGTTGTGGGCTTCCGATTTAAAGGGTCCTGGCTATCTGCTGCATCTATTGGCTATTCGAAACGTGAGCAAAATCTGAAAAGTCTATTAATTTGATAGCTTATATAATTTTTATCTTTTATAACTAATAGGATATTCAGTGAATGCACCGAGCAAAACGTTCACCACCTGTAACCAGATCAAGACATCTAGCCAATATTGTCGCCGTTGATTTTTCTTTAGAATCGTCATCCAGTCGACTAAGTACTCTATTTCAAATTTCCGATAATCCATTTTTTGAACCCGACCTCATAATTGAGAACCCGGAGGATATTCAGGGACAATTCAGAGATCCTGAACCACTAATCATTCCTCCTGAACCACAAATCACTCATCCAGAGATTGTCGAGGAAGAAACCATTAAGTCATAATCCTCTAGTGATTCAGATTCAACAAATTCAATCATGGAAAATCTGGAACCTCTAAGTATGGAAGACCGAATGAGAGCTAAACGCACTGGCCAAGGTCACGCAATTACTCAACCAGATATTAATGCGCCAGATTATGAAATCAAAGGACAAATCCTACACATGGTAACTAATCAATGCCAATTTAGTGGTGCGTCGAAGGAAGATACAAACGAACATCTTTGTACCTTTAATAGGATCTGTACTCTATTTAAAATCAGAGAAGTTGAGGATGAACAGATCTATCTCATGTTATTTCCCTGGACTTTAAAGGGAGAAGCCAAAGATTGGTTAGAATCGTTACCTGAAGGGGCGATTGATACATGGGATGTTTTAGTTGAAAAATTTCTTAAACAATTCTTTCCAGCATCTAAAGCAGTGAGACTTCAAGGAGAAATTGTTACGTTTACGCAAAAGCCAAATGAAACTCTATATGAGGCATGGACAAGATTTGGAAAGTTGTTGAGAGGATGTCCGCAACATGGTTTAGACACTTATCAAATAGTACAAATATTCTACCAAGGATGCGACATCACTACAAGAAAAGACATCGATATAGCAGCTAGTGGTTCCATTATGAAGAAAACCGCAACTGAAGCTTACAAAATTATTGATAACACTGCTTCCTACTCACATGAGTGGCACCAAAAAAAAGATATCGTTAGATCATTTAAAGCAGCTAGAGCTGATTCTAGCCATGACTTTGATTCCATTTCTGCAAAGATAGATGCTGTCGAGAGACGAATGGAAAAAATGACTAAGGATATTCACTCAATACGAATTAGTTGTGAGCAGTGTGGAGGACCACATTTGACAAAAGATTGTCTCAGCATTGAACAAACAATGGAACAAAGAGTGAATGTTTCATATATAAACCAAAGGCCTGGAAATAATTATCAGAATAATTATCAACCGCCAAGACCAATTTACAATCAAAACCAGAATTATAACCGAAATGTTCCATACAACAACCAACAAGGTCCTATCAATTAACAAGTATCCAATAATAATTACAATCAGCAAAGACCTATTTTTCAAAATAAACCACCACAAATCGATGATAAAAAGCCAAATTTAGAAGATATGATATCAAAGCTAGTTGAATCTCAAACTCAATTTTTCACATCTCAGAAACAAATAAATGAACAAAATGCTCAAGCATTTAGAAATCAACAAGCTTCTATTCAAAATTTGGAACAAGAAGTAAGCAACCTAGCAAGGTTAATAGGTGAAAGAAAACCGGGAAGTCTACCTAGTGATACAAATGCTAACCCCCGGAATGAAACGGCTAAATCCATTACCACGAGAAGTGGTATTACACTTAAACCACCTGAAATACCTGTAATTTCTGATGACGCTATTCCTACTTCACAAGAACCACAATCTGAACAAGAGAAAGAAACATAACTGGTAGTTGAAAAGGTTAATGAAGATAACACAGTTAAGGCTAAACCTTATGTTAAACCATACCAACCACCACTTCCTTACCCGAGTAAAATGAGAAAAGAAAGACTTGAAGCCGAGCAATCCAAATTCTTGGATATGTTTAAACAAATAAATGTAAATCTTCCTTTCATTGATGTGATTTCAGAAATGCCTAGATATGCTAAATTCTTGAAAGATCTAATTACAAATAGAAAGAAAATGGAAGAACTCTCGGCTGTTACTATGAATGCTAATTGTTCTGCAGTACTGTTGAATAAGATACCAGAAAAATTATCAGATCCAGGAAGTTTCACAATTCCATGTTTTCTGGGTAGTCTTAGTTCAATAGAAGCATTGGCAGATTTAGGTGCTAGTATAAATCTAATGCCGTATTCACTATACGCTAAACAAGAATAAGCATACAACTAGCCGATCGATCAGTAAAATATCCTAGAGGGATAATGGAAAACATGCTAGTTAAAGTTGGTACTTTAGTATTTCCAGTAGATTTTGTTATTCTGGACATGGAAGAAGATTCTCGAGTTCCTCTCATATTAGGAAGACCATTCTTAAACACGGCTAAAGTAATAATAGACGTGTTCGGTAAGAAACTGACCTTAAGTATAGAGGACGAGAGTGTTACCTTTTCTGTTGATAGAGCCATGCAACAACTACAATCTGCAGATGATACATTTTATTACATTCAAACTATAAATTCACATGCAGAATTGTTAGAAGAATTTTCAGAATTACAAGGAACAGGAGAATGTTCTTTAGGAGAAGGAACTGAACCAATTGATGAAGCTAAAATGTTAGCCGCACTCATGGCTAATGATTATGAACCAACAACAGAAGAACTTCAAATGCTAAAAGAAGAAGACAGATATCGATATAAATCATCGATAGAAGAACCACCGACATTAGAGTTAAAGCCACTTCCAAATCATTTGGAATATGCTTATTTACATGGTGAATCTGAATTACCTATAATAATATCGTCTTCTCTTACTGAAAATGAAAAATCTCAACTCATTTCTGTGCTAAAAGCTCGTAAACTAGCTATTGCATGGAAGATTCATGATATTAAAGGCATAAGTCCTTCGTATTGCACACATAAAATCCTTATGGAAGAAGGTCATAAAACGTATGTGCAACGCCAATGAAGACTAAATCCTAATATGCAAGATGTTGTTAAGAAAGAAATTATTAAACTGCTTGATGCAGGTTTAATTTATCCAATCTCTGATAGTCCATGGTAAGCCCAGTTCAATACGTACCTAAGAAGGGTGGCATGACTGTCATCACAAATGAAAAAAATGAGCTTATTCCTACAAGGACTGTAACAGGATGACGTGTTTGTATAGATTATAGAAAATTAAATGACGCCACCAGAAAAGATCACTTTCCCTTACCTTTCATTGATCAAATGTTGGAAAGGTTAGCCGGAAATAGTTACTATTGTTTTCTTGATGGTTTTTCCGGATACTTTCAAATTCCAATCGCACCCGAGGACCAAGAGAAAACCACGTTCACGTGCCCTTATGGTACTTTTCCTTACAAACGCATGCCATTTGGACTTTGCAACGCCTCTGCAACATTTCAAAGGTGCATGATGGCGATTTTTCACGACATAATAGAAGAATACATGGAAGTATTCATGGATGACTTTTCAGTCTTCGGTGATACTTTTGAAACATGTCTAGTCAATCTTGAACGAATGCTTATTAGATGCGAACAATCAAATCTAGTACTTAATTGGGAGAAATGCCATTTCATGGTTAGAGAAGGCATCGTTCTTGGTCATAAAATTTCAAAGGAAGGAATTGAAGTGGATAGAGCTAAAGTAGATGTAATTGCTAAACTTCCACATCCTACCAATATTAGAGGAGTTAGGAGTTTTCTAGGGCATGCCGGTTTTTACCGACGTTTCATAAAAGATTTCTCTAAAATTGCCAATCCTATGAATAAACTCCTAGAAAAGGATGCTCCATTCATATTTTCGGATGAATGCATCAAATATTTTAATATTCTTAAAGAAAAACTCATTAATGCACCGATCATGATAACTCCGAATTGGAATCTACCATTTGAACTCATGTGCGATGCAAGTGATTTTGCAATGTGAGCCGTTTTAGGACAAATGATTGAAAAATGATTTCAACCTATTTATTATGCTATTAAGACATTACAAGGAGCACAAACGAATTACACAACTCCTGAAAAAGAACTCCTTGCTATTGTCTTTGCTTTTGACACTTTTCGTTCATATCTTGTTCTAGCTAAAACGGTGGTCTATACCGACCATTCTGCTCTTAGATACCTATTTTCGAAACAAGATGCCAAACCACGATTAATTCGTTGGATCTTACTCTTACAAGAGTTCGATATTGAAATCCGAGATAAAAAGGTAGCAAAAAATCTCGCCGCTGATCATCTTTCTCGTCTTGAAAATCCTGAATTAGAAGTTCTAAATGAATCGACTATACAAGACAACTTTCCTGATGAATATCTATTAAAGATAGATTATAGTGATAGTTTGCAGACTATGCAAACTACTTAGTATGTGGATTCCTTGAAAAAGGATTGTCGTACCAAAAATGAAAGAAATTCTTTAGTGATATAAAACACTATTTCTGGGAAGATCCACATTTGTTTAAAAGTTGTCCCGATGGAATAATACGCCGATGTGTATTCGGGGATGAAGCCAGTCAAATCTTAAACCATTGTCACACAGGACCAACAGGAGGGCATTATGGGCCTCAACTCACAGTAAGAAAAGTTTACGATGCTGGGTTCTATTGGCCTACAATTTTCAAAGACGCACACCTTCTTTGCAAATCCTGTGATGCATGTCAAAGGGCCGGAAAAATAAGTCAACGTGATGAAATGCCACAAAATGTCATTCAAGTATGTGAATTATTTGACGTTTGGGGTATTGACTTTATGGGTCCATTTCCAAAATCTCATAATAATCTCTACATTCTCGTTGCCATTGATTATGTATCTAAATGGGCGGAAGCACAAGCTCTCCCAACTAATGATGCACGAGTTGTAGTCAACTTCTTAAAACGTCTTTTTACTAGGTTCGGAACACCGAAAGCTTTAATAAGTGATCGGGGTACTCATTTTTGTAATAATCAACTTGAGAAAGTTCTCAAAAGATATGGAGTAACTCATAAAATCTCAACCGCTTATCATCCACAAACAAGTGGACAAGTTGAAAATACCAACCGAGCATTAAAACGTATTCTAGAGAAAACCGTAGGATCAAATCTGAAGGAATGGTCCATAAAATTGGAGGATGCACTCTGGGCTTTTAGAGCAGCCTACAAAACTCCAATTGGAACCACACCTTTTAGACTAGTTTACCGAAAAGCATGTCATCTTCCAGTAGAAATTGAACATAAAGCATTTTGGGCTTTGAAGACATGTAATCTTGATTTACATGAAGTTGGACGTCTACGGTTAAGTTAATTAAACGAATTAGAAGAATTAAGACATGAAGCATATGAAAATTCGTTAATCTATAAAGAAAGAACGAAGAAATGGCATGATAAAAGAATCAGAAGTTCAAAAGAATTTAAAGAAGGAGACAGAGTTCTTCTTTTCAATTCACGATTCAAGCTATTTCCTGGAAAATTGAAATCAGGATGGTCTGGACCATTCATAGTCAAAAGAGTTTTCCCATATGGAATAGTAGAATTAATAAATTCAAATGGGATTGAATTTAAGGTTAAAGGTCACAGAGTTAAACATTACATAGATAATCCAATGGAAGTTGAAGATGAAGTTAATCACAATTTCGACACCACAGCTAACTAAGTGTGGGAAAATTCGAATCTTTTTAGGGTAATATGTATTTCTGTTAGAGTTAGATATTCTGTTTTCGTGTAGTTCTCGAGAATGGAATCCGAATGGTCTTTCCCTAGCAGACCCTAAAGAACTAGTCTTCTCCCTCTATTCTGAATTTTTATTTTTTTTAGGTTTTACGAGATGAAGAATTCCTTTGATCTGAACCATGGTCTACTACTACACGCTATGATTACTAAACGTAATAATGACACACTCCCGAGTGAAGTGGTATCATTTATAAGAGGAAAAATGGACGAAGTGAGGAAAGAACTCAGAAAAGATCATCATAAGATACATTTTGGAAAAGGAAAATCAAAATCCGCAACAAAAAGAAGAGCACGACACCGTAAAAGATGTTATAAATGTGGAAAATGGTCACACGAAGGTAAATGTTCAAACAATCAAACATATTAAAATACCGAATTTGTTACTCTATGCAGAGAAGGACCGTTCATATGTTTAGAAGAAAAGATATTGAAGAATCGAGGTTACGCTTATGTAGCTATGGAGAACCAAATCACACGACTCTTCTATGAGTCGGCTAAAGCAGGTTTCTGAGAATTCTTTCTCATAGGTAAGTATGTACAGTTTTTATTTTATTTTATTGCTTTTAACCTTTTGATAATAAACGTTGAATCGTTCGCTATAAAGTATTAAATTGGTATTCAATAAAATTAGGTATGCGTAACCGAAATTATTGATATCACACAAAAATTTATTACATCACTGCGAAATTTACAGTTTATTCTTAAGGTATAAATATCTTTAATTAATCAATCCAAAATATTTAAAAAATTCGTCAGGAGTAGAACAAGGTTATGGAACCGAAATTACTTTATCGAAAAGAGGAGCGTATATTTTTGTTAATATTTGATTGATTAAAGTGGGATAAAAGACCAAAAAGATTTTTTATTTTTTTTATTTTTTACATTAAACTACTATTAAATTAATATATAAATATTAAATTAGTAATGTAAATATTTAAAAAAACAATATATTTAAGTTTGTAAATATTTTAAACTACTATTTTTAATATAAGTTTGTAAAATTAAAAATATTAATTATATTTAAATGAATTTTTAATTTTAAGCATTTTAAATTTAAGTTTGGTGTGAATTTAAAAAACAAAAATTTACTTTATTTCACTAAGTTAAAAATATGATTTTTAAAATTCGTCGTGAGTTGAAGACTAGGTCGTTGAACCGAAATTGCTTTACCCGAGGGCGGGACGAGAAATTTTATTATCATTATTTTTAATCTTATTGAATTAAAGTATGCCAAAAACATTAAAAAAATCCAAAAATCTTTGCTTTTAAAACGACGCTTAAAAAGTGGAAAATTTTAAAATTTTGTCGAGAGACGGACTAGGACAACGATCCGAAACGTCCTCATTCTTAAAAGAAACAAATTTTTAAAAATTATTAATTTATGTTTTATTAGTTAAAGATTTAAAAAAAAAGTCAGCACTCGCGGTACTTTATAGGGTCCCACATCCGCACTCGCGGAGATATCAAAATCCAGATGGGTTAATTGGTCGAACAGACCAGTCCCCAACACACCCACACTCATTTTTTTGCGAAAAACACACACAAAACACTCTAAAAATCGCGATTTTTCACCGTTAAACATCAAATTTTTTGCTAAAATCATGTTGAGAAGGATCCTACCAAGAAGTTTCTCAAGGAGATCGGTAATTTCTAAATCTAAACACTCTTTAATTCGGATTTTTAGTGTTCTTAAATAAATTTATAACTAATTTGATTTTGATGATTTCTAGTTTAATTATACTCAAATTGTTTGTGTATTATGCTTGTATAACCTAGATTGATGCTATTTAACATGATTAGAAGCCTTAAACTTCAAATTTTGAGTAATCTAGGGTTTGTGTTCTTGAGCAAAATTGGGGCTTTTTGATATAAACGGGTTATGGCCGAATTTTGTTGTTAGTTTATACTAAATTGAGTAGTGTAACATGTTTAGGTTGCTAAATGATCAAAACTTTTATCCTAAACATGATTTTTAAGAATTAAAGTGGACTTTTTGAATAAAAAAATGCATGAACTCGATTTAATTGATATGAATGCCATTTGGAACTTGTTTAATTGCTAGTAATGATTATTTTGACATGTTATTTGAGATAAAAGCTAAAGAACATTGTATACATTTTCATATATGTTTATTTGTAAAAGTGTAGAATTGTTAATATTGTGAAAATGCATATAAAGTTTAAAATAAATTAAACATGTCATTATAATTGTTTTGGTTTATGATTTTGCTAACACTAATGCATATTTGAATGCACAAAAATTGTGTTTAATGTGTTTTGCAGACTGAAAGGGGTGAATCTTCATCAGCATCTCAGGCTCACAATGCTCCTCCTGAGAATGTAGAAGAACAGGAGATTAACGACCAATATAGACAAAATCTACCGTATCAATTCATTTCATATTCAAATATAGAATTGGCAGATTTACATCCTAATTTAAGGTTTTACCGACATTGGATAGATTATCCAAAATACCAGAGGAACTTGC
Source organism: Rutidosis leptorrhynchoides (assembly GCF_046630445.1). Taxonomy (NCBI): domain Eukaryota; kingdom Viridiplantae; phylum Streptophyta; class Magnoliopsida; order Asterales; family Asteraceae; genus Rutidosis; species Rutidosis leptorrhynchoides. The sequence goes on from NC_092336.1 coordinate 98,120,788, forward strand.
ACACCCTTCAGTCTAATGTTGTTGAAGTACCCAGAGTAATAGATTGGGAACCGTTAGAAATAGTGGGATTGGCCGGTCCAATCAGAGAATTACTTACACAAAGGTGTGGTAATTCTACTTTTAATGATTGGGAACGTTTGTTTAATATACGTAGGCGTGTATATAGAGAATGGTGTGTGGAATTATTATGTAGTGTTGAAATAAATGATCGGGTAGCTACCTTAACCGATCGTTGTTTTATTTGATTTTTATTAGGAGGTGTGATGCGTCATATGTCTCTATTAGACATGGCTCAGGCTTTGTGTATATATACGCCTGAGGAACTAGCATCTACTGATTGTCAAAGGTTGATAGTTAATGGTAGGAGGGTTGATGAAAATTTTGATATGAATGGAATATGGAGTAGAATGACTAGGCATATCCGATTTCGTGGGGGGGAATAACTCTTATACTAATATTGATAGAGTTGAGCTAAGAGTAATCCATAGGTTCTTAGCAAACTCGATTACACAGCGAGGTAAGAACAAAGAGAAAGTAAATGAGAATGATTTATTTTATCTCATGTGTATTTGAGACCCACAGAGCACTGTTAGTATACCTTATTGTGTGGGTTATTATTTATCGGGTATGGTTAGGAGTATACGACCTAATGGTATAATAGGAGGTGGTATCTTTGTTACTTTAATTGCTGAGTATCTCGGTGTCGATAGAAATCAAGGGGGATTAATAATTGCAGCACCAGAACCCCGTGATCCAATTGGTTTGAAAGTATATCATGGTACTAAGGTTTTAAAGAAACGACATAACGCTGCAGCACCATATGACGGCCATCATCCACAGGTCGAAAGAGATCAGCAGCAAGGTAATGCGGGAGGGGGGGAATCAGATGACAAAAATGCAACTTTTTATGGCTCAACATGAGTATGAAATGGCTAGACAACGAGCATTTCAAGATTGGCAGTATCATCAAAACCAAATCATAAGTCATTGTGCACACATAAATGCAAACTACATTGCTACTCCAATGCCCGTATTTCCTCCCTGGACTATACAGACCCGACCACCGTACCCTACATATGACCCATCTCAAGCATTCTACAACACATACGGCTATGAATGGGATCCCTACTGGCACCATCCTCATCAACCCTAATTTTCTTTTATGCCTATTTTTATTTATTTGGTAACTTGTAATTTTATACTTTTAATATTTCTTTTGATACTATAATAGTTTTTATAATTTTCTAACTTTTATTATTAGATTTTTAATAATTTTTGAATGTGGGTAATATACCCAACTTCAAAAATATGTATATATATGTTTGTAGTTTATCTCATGTGCAAAACAGGGTAAAACAGCGCATTTTCAAAGACTGGCATTAAGTTCAGCAAAAGCAACTAATTTTGACGACAAGATGCAAAATATATGTGAAATAACAACTGCAGGAATAAACAAATGATGTACACCATTTATCATTCAAAACAACGCCAATATGATTGGAAACTTTGATAAAATTTAATCATTTTTCTACGCTAATCACCCTCAATAATTTAAATTGTACTGATTTCTTGCAAATGAGGGCATTGTCAGATCTTAAGTGTGGGAAGGGGTTAAATTCTTTCGGATTTTTAAAACAAATTTGACTTATACACTTGGTTACCATTAAAAATACTAGTAACGCAGTAGTTGTATTAGAATCTAGTGCTCTCTGATAATAAAGAACAGCCCCAGTCTTATATACTGACTACCCAATTCTAGTAAAATTTTTCAAAATTTTCAAATAAATGAATTCAAAATCAGGTTTATACATATTTATGAACGATAAAACTAGGTGTTAACACCGAAATTATTGTTACCTCGGAAAGGACATAAATTGATAAACAACCCAAAATGTTAGAATTCATTTAAAATGGAATAGAGGAAAATAAAAAGGCAAAGAAAGAAAAATAAAAGCCAAGTGTGGGAAAAATTTACCAAGTTATTTAAAACATATATCACATATTTTTGTACAAATAATTAAAGATACTTTTGTTTTGGACAATATTAATCAGTTTTACCCAGTTTATTGTAATATAAATGAAATTTAAAAGGAAGTAAAGTCTTCCGAGAAAAAGACACGAGCTTCTTGATTTAGGTCAGGAAGTTGTCGTCCAGACCAGTTGTAGAGTCTACGAAAAACCTTGAAAAGTTTTCTTGAAAATCAGCTGGAAATCCACGGACCTCAGCATCAAACAGGGTCGCCAAGTGGTCAGACTTATCCTAACCATGAGAGGATCTGTCTCGTACAATGGGGGGGCACCGTGCAAATTAGCTTATAAGACAAATGAATCAGATCCACAGAAAGGATAATCTCCTTAAAGATCAAAAATCAGCTTTTAAGCCTGATATTACTCAATCCTTGAGATTGACCTTAAAGATTGAGAATTACAAACTCATGGAATTCAATGATATCTAAACTCGAGCTTGAATGAGAAAATATTTTGATCAAAATTACAAACCGATTAGTTTTCTGAAAACCCATTTTCAATGCGTTCATTACCAATGAACGTAAAATCCTAGGAATTCACCTAGAATTCATTAGGTCACCTGAACTAAATCGTGTGTCAACCGTAAGAACGGTGGTTGCATAGCATGGTTGAAGACAGGACCTTGTGCCAGACCGAAACATTATTGGGTGATCTTTACTATTACTCCTACAAAAGATAGTAATTGCATCCGACACGATATAGACCATAATCAAAAGCATGTCACGGGACATTGCCTCAACAGTTGCTTGTTCAACGCTTTCCTTTACAACCGGATGGTAGTTTACCAAAAGGTAATATACAGAGCAAGTATACTGGACGTGTTGCTTTCCTAATACAAGATTAGCAAGTGGGTGATACAAAACCATAAGTTTTGAGCTAAAATTTTCAAATCTGAAACCCACAAAACCCACAAAAAGAATTTCGCAAACACCGGTGAAGGGTTATTCTGGAAAACTTATCTAGGGTAAAAGCTAGATTGAATTTTCAAAAAGGTCAAATGTTTTCATAAATATCCAATTTCCTAAAGGATCTAAATTTTCATAGTCATGTGGGACTGTAAACCACAACGTTACTATCATTGTTCATACCGCCGTATTAAAATCACTGATATACAAAGTGTGAAGAATAAAGAAGTGATTCTAGTATTTTTATTTCAAGACTATATTGCTTGAGGACAAGCAACGCTCAAGTGTGGGAATATTTGATAATGCTAAAAACGAACATATATTTCATAGCATTATCCCTCAAGAAAGACAAGCTTTTAGTTGCAATTTTTCTATTTACAAGAAATATTCGTTTAAATAATAAAAGGTGAAGACAAAAGACAGATTTGACGAATTAAAGACGCAAACGACCAAAAAGCTAAAAAGTACAAAGTACAATCAAAGTGGTTCAAATTATTGATGAGAAACGTCTAAAAATTACAAAGAGTACAAGCCGTGAAACACAAAGTACAAGATATTAAATTGTACGAAAAGGCGTTCGAAAATCCGGAACCAAGATATGAATCAACTTTCAGCGCTCGACGCAACGGACCAAAAATTACAAGTCAACTATGCACAAGAATATAATATTATATATAATTAATTATATATATATTTTATATTATTTTAATCAAAGCAGCCCACGTTGAATTCATTTGGTGAGCTGGATTCCAGACCTCCGCACTCGCGGAGCTTTAATTAAGGAAACATCCGCACTCACGGAGATCTACAGTGAAATGTGGGGCTATAAAAGGTCGCGCATTCTGATCGATTTTAGGCTCTCTTTTTCAATCTCTCTCTCACGATACATATATATATATATATATATATATATATATATATATATATATATATATATATATTTATAATTTTAATTTTAATTTAAGTTTAATAATAATAAGGTTATAGTGGCGAATGTTGTAATTGTGTAAGTCAAAATTCTGTCCGTGTAACGCTACGCTATTATTAATCATTGTAAGTTATGTTCAACCTTTTTAAATTAATGTCTCGTAGCTAAGTTATTATTATGCTTATTTAAATCGAAGTAATCGTGATGTTGGGCTAAATATTAAAGACGGGGTAATTGGGCTTTGTACCATAATTGGGGTTTGGATAAAAGAACGACACTTGTGGAAATTAGACTATGGGCTATTAATGGACTTTATATTTGTTTAATTGAATGATAGTTCGTTAATTTAATATAAAGATTTACAATTGGACGTAATTATAAATAACCACATACACTCGATCGGACACGATGGGCGGAATATTTATAAGTACTAATAATTGTTCATTTAACCGGACACAGGAATGGATTAATAGTTAATGGACTCATTAAAACAGGAGTGAATTATGTACAAGGACACTTGGCATAATTATTAACAAAGTATTAAAACCTTGTTAAAGTTTAATTCCCCAATTAGTTGGAATATTTGACTTTGGATATAAGGATAATTTGACGAGGACACTCGCACTTTATATTTATGACTGATGGACTGTTATGGACAAAAACCAGATGGACATATCGAATAATCCAGGACAAAGGACAATTAACCCATGGTAATAAACTAAAATCAATACGTCAAACATCATGATTACGGAAGTTTAAATAAGCATAATTTCTTTATTTCATATTTTATCGCATTTTTATTTACTGTCATTTTATTTATTGCACTTTTAATTATCGTACTTTTTAATTATCACAATTTTATTTATCGCACTTTAATTATTGTCATTTACTTTATGCTTTAAATTAAGTTTTATTTATTTTTAATATTTTACATTAGGTTTTAACTGCGACTAAAGTTTTAAAATCGACAAACCGGTCATTAAACGGTAAAACCCCCTTTTATAATAATAATACTACTTATATATATTTATATATTTACAAATATAGTATTAAAAATATAGCGTTAAACTTGGCTAGCTCCCTGTGGAACGAACCGGACTTACTAAAAACTACACTACTGTACGATTAAGTACACTGCCTATAAGTGTTGTAGCAAGGTTTAGGTATATCCACTCTTTAAATAAATAAATAACTTGTGTAAAATTGTATCGTATTTAATAGTATTTCGTAGTAAAAATATAACTATTTCGTATACACCTCTACGCACATCAAAAAACATAAAAGAAAAATGCCTAACATGGCACTTCCGTGTCAGCTTTGAGATAGATAAAAGTGAGACTGTCTCTTGAGTATAGTAGACTTCCCCTCAGCCTTTAAACTCATGCACAAAAAGAGAGTGGATCACCTTTAAAGTAGTAATTTTTCTCACTTCTTTAAGATAAGTAATTTAGAAAGACAATTTCTGTCCTTTTCTTATATTAGCGAAAACTTTTTTTCCTAAAATCTTTCAGTTTTATACTTTGAAATTGTTTTCCACGAAAACGGTTTTTTTGGTTAGAATATGCAATACGGGGGTCAAAACTTTTCAACATTATCAACGATAAAATGTAAGAAATAACTAATGCTTACGCCCTGTTCTCGCTACATTTATATTAATTACCGAGACAAGGATGAAAGACATGTTGGAATCGGATAACTATCAACAATAAGTAAATGATTCCACTTTTGCAGCCTTTCAAGTTATTTATCCTTCACATTTCTTTAAGGCTAAAGTGAAGAGAATATAAGCAAGCATTTCGCATTCACTCGGTAATGAATCAATGAGCAGGGCTACTCTCTTCCATGAGAAACGCAAGTATTGACTCATATTTGTGAAGACCCGTCCTAATCCATCCGGACGAAGTTCATATCGATTATAAACGATTCACAACATTTAATTACATCACGAGGTACTTGACCTCTATATGATACATTTTACAAACATTGCATTCGTTTTTGAAAAGGCAATCTTTCATTACATCGAAAGTTGACAACATGCATACCATTTCGTAATATATTCTACTATAATTGACTTAATAATAATCTTGATGAACTCAACGACTCGAATGCAACGTCTTTTGAAATATGTCATGAATGACTCCAAGTAATATCTCTAAGATGAGCAAATGCACAGCGGAAGATTTCTTTCGTACCTGAGAATAAACATGCTTTAAAATGTCAACCAAAAGGTTGGTGAGTTCATTAGTTTAACATAAATAATCATTTCATAATTTTAATAGACCACAAGATTTCATATTTCCATTTCTCATAAACATACGTCCCATGCATAGAGACAAAAATATCATTCATATGGATTGAACACCTGGTAACCGACATTCACAATATGCATATAAGAATATACCCATCATTTCGGGATCCTCCTTCGGACATGATATAAATTTCGAAGTACTAAAGCATCCGGTACTTTGGATGGGGCTTGTTGGGCCCGATAGATCTATCTTTAGAGTTCGCGTCAATTAGGGTGTCTGTTCCCTAATTCTTAGATTACCAGACTTAATAAAAAGGGGCATATTCGATTTCGATCATTCAACCATATAATGTAGTTCAATTACTTGTGTCTATTTCGTAAAACAGTTATAAAAACATCGCATGTATTCTCAGTCCCAAAAATATATATTGCAAAAACATTTAAAAAGGGATTAATGAAACTCACCTAATGTATTTTGTAGTAAAAATACATATGACTATATTGAACAATGCAGGGTTGGCCTTGGATTCACGAACCTATAATATTCGTATATATATTAATACCTATACTTATAATCGGACAATTATGTATATTATTATTAGTATAAGTTTTAATATTAATAACCTATATGTTTCATTATATTCATTTTATTCTTTTTAATAAATAAAATATTAATATAGTTTACTTTCGTATTATTAAATATATTGTTATATGAATATTATTTACTAGTTAAATTTATGAAATTATTAAGATATGGATTATAATACTATTAGATTTAATAATAATAATATTAATGTAAACTTTATATAAAATGATAAGCTTAATAATAATAATGATAATGAAAATAATTTTTTTGGTAATAATACATAATACATAATAATAATTATTATTATATAATCTTATTACAAATGATAATCTTCATATTAATACTTTTATTAATAATCATAATAATTCTACAATGATACTAATACTAATATTAGTGATAATAATAATATTAGTTTGTGTTATTTTCGTAGGAGCAATAATAATAATATTCATATTTATAGTAATAATACTAATCATACCTTGTATCAATGATAATAATACTTTTAGTTCATAACGATATTATCTAGTAATAACTAAAATGATAATAATAAGAATAATGTTATAATAATAACAATAATAAATGATAATAATAATATCAATAATAACAACAATAAAAATGAAATAATAGTAATAATAATAATAATAACAACAACAAAAAAAGATTACTACCTCATTAAAATGGGTTCCAATAATATAAATGGCCTTGCTGGGATTCGAACCTGCGATCTCCCGTAAACCCGCTAACACACAACACCACTCCGCCATTTATGCTTTTCTGATTATTATCTATTTCAGTTAATAATAAATCGTAATAAACCTGTTTCAATCTCCTTCTTCTTCATCAATCCTAGTTCTATCCAAAACAAATCAACAGCTTTCCCAGTTTGTTTATCTCTTCATATCAACACTGAAATATTTAATTGTAATTGATTGGATATAAAAAAAACAAAGAACAAAAAGAAAAAAAAATAAACAAAACAGCTTCCTCTTCCTCGTCGCTGTTTAATAGGAGAAGAAAAAAATTGATTTCAAGTTTGGTGACGTTTTAGACAAAAATTTCTAAACAAAATGTATTTCAAATCAATCTTAGAAACTGTTAGAACCGTTAATTTAACTCAAATCATATTGAAAAAGTTGAATTTGATGGATGAACATCAGTTGACTTTCAAAAACCCAAACTTTGACTTTCAAAATTCGAATTTGATATTAGGATTTGGGAATTCATACTTTGCAGATAGTTTATACGTATGATTACTAACTTATCTGCATTTTTACTTTTTGAAAATTTGCTCGAAATTAAAAATTATGACCAAAAAGAAATAAGAACAGAGTTCAGTTCTTTAACTGTTAAAAAAAATTGCAGTTGCTAAAAAAAAATAGTTGATAATAGGTGGTTTTAGGTCGAATGGTATTCTCTATTACTGATTATAATCACTTTTTATTATAGGTCGACATATGAAGATTCAATTTAGATAAACCAAGTAGAAGAAACAAGAATAAAGAAGAGAAAATAAATAAAATATTCGATCAAACAAAAATATACAGTTTTTAGAGAAAGACTTGTAACAGATTTGTACTACTTGTTTGATATAATGTTTAACAAATCAGATAGAAACAAAGCAGAATCGTCCTTGCAAGATTTTACATATATATATTATTTATATTAATACTTAATAATTATATTAATAGTAATTAATAATAATAACAAAAATAATAATAATAATAATAATAATAATAATAATATTAAGGATAATAATATTAATTCTTATTATTTTTATAATAGCAGTTATTTAATATAATGATACTAATATCTAGTAATAATACAAATATTAATCATAATACTGAAGTTACAATCTTTACTACAAATTATAATAGTAATGATATTAATAATGATAATATTAATATTAATATTAATATTAATAGAAATATAATAATCAAATATATTAAATTTTATGTCTATATACTGTATATACTTATATTAATAATACTAATATAGATATTAATATTGGGAGTAGTAATAATATTACTATAACAATTATACTCTAACTTATAATTAAATTTATTGTATCAACATTACATGTTACTACCTCCGTCTCATTCCAATAGGCTAGTATTCCATTTTGGGTTGTCCCATTCTGATAGTCCACTTCCATAAATAGAAAGGAAAGATGATATTTCATTGGTGGATTTGGAGAGAGAAGATATTTCATTGGTGGAGAAATGAAGTTAGTGGGATTTCCTAAAACTGCGTGTTTTTTGTCTGTGGACTATTGGAATGAGACGGAGGTAGTATTAATTATATGATATATATATATATATATATATATATATATATATATATATATATATATATATATATATATATATATATATATATATATATAATAATGTTAATAATAATAATAATTCTTAATGACAATACTTAATAATAAGAATTCTTAATTTAATAGATTAAAATTTATTTCAAATCTTAAACACTTATATTTATATTTTTATTTATATGTATTTACATATTCATTTACTCTAATTGTTCGTGAATCGTCGAGCATAGTCAAAGGGTAATTGATTACATGAATATAGATTTCAAAACTTTCAAGACTCAACATTACATATTTTGCTTATCGTGTCAGAACCATATAAAGATTAAAGTTTAAATTTGGTCGGAAATTCCCGGGTCATCACAGTACCTACCCGTTAAAGAAATTTCGTCCCGAAATTTGAGTGAGGTGGTCATGGCTAACAATAAAAATGTTTTCATGACATATACGTGTTGATAATTGGAGTTTTACTATTATTGAGTAATATGGATAAAACAATCCGATTATTCGAAGAGTACAAATGAAGCTATTACCAAAGAGTAAAATAGGAAAGTAAAGATTCATCTTAACTCATGACAAAGTCAGGGTTGAATTTAGAAAATAAGGCGCGTCTTAACTTTTGACGTTGCCTTGATTGAATTCCGGAATTCAAGGGATTTTAAGAAAATTTTCGAAATCTAAAGATTTGATTCTTCAGCGAGTAAGGGAACTAAGATCTCTATAATTAAATACTGTGATCTGCCTCGATTACTCTGTCTGATATTTCCATTATAAATTTACCTTTTTCGTTCCATTAGTTTCCATCACTTCTATACCTTCTTTCTCAGTTCATATATCCAAAAGATTATAATGATGCTTAATCCGATTCTAATCCTTGTTATTATTCTAACTATCGCAATGATCGTTCTTCTTTTCCAACTCTCACCGGTAGAATCTGTTTATTTCTACTACGCTCTAGGGATTATTGTATTTATAATTCTCCCGTATCTTTATATTGCTATACGCACTGATATCCACAGTTTGTAATTTCCGTGTTGTTGTTGGGCTTTATATTTTCTCTTATATATCGGAGCTTCATGCTCTTGTCTTCACTTCCCGACTTTAAATCAAGTGAATAATGGTCCAGAATTCGTAAGTATGAAGTTTCGAATGAACTTAATGTTCTAAACAAGAAAGAACGTAATAGCACGATTTGATTTTTCAAATTACCAGAATCACTGAGAATAGAACTATCAAGAATATATTTTCTTGATATGTTCAGAAATTAAGCAGAATGAAAGAGTTATGTAACATGACACATGATGACGTTATAATCTGTGAATCATCATGTTCCATTTAGAAACTCAGCATGACTTACTGTAATATAATCACGTTGATCAAGTGTCATTATATTATACTAACTCATGCATCATTTCCAAACATTACTTTAATAACATTCATATTTTAAGCTCGAAAGTTTATAGAATATAGAAACTAATAGTTTCTATATGATGTAACACTGATAGCACGAAGAGATTAATGATTTCAGATAAGAATGGTTATAAAAATATCTTCAGAAATATGGAGGATATTTATAATGAAAGATACGATGATATCTTGGAATTTCTAATATCGAAGGATGGTGAAGAAAATTTGTCCGCAAGAGTTTGGAGTCAGAAGCAAGGTATTCGCTAAAGATTTCATCAGAAACAGAATCATCAGGATTCTTAATGTACAAGTTTAGTCCTTGTGATTTGTTCAGAGACTCCTTCGTAGTTTGCTCAATCAGTTTTTCAGTTTCAAACTTTTGCTGAGCTTTGCCAACATACAATTCTTTATCATCAACTTTTGGCTGTTGAGGTCGTTTACGGTTTTTGTTGCTTCATTCAACTTTTCAAAATTCAGAGCATTAATTCGCAGACTGGGTGCTTTTCAGAATTTCAGAATGGAAGATCATAGTTCTAAGAGATAAATGTTATATGGATACATATAACTGTTGTTGTGGTAACGTTGCGAGACTCATAATACAGGTTTGCTGATTCCCGATAATTGGTATGGCAATTCTTGTTACAAGATGCAGATGAGTACATGATGAGACTTCAATAGATAAATATAGGGATTTGTCGGAGAGATTTAAACCAAGGAGCGATGAGGTTGCTGGTACATCTGCTGGTAATATGGTGGAATATAAAAGGTTCTCCGGTAACAATAAAAGAGTACGCATATATATCAAGGTTATAATGAGGTTGTTTCGGACGAAGAGTCGGAGTTGACTTGTTGGATCTGTGACAAAATTGGTTAATTTGGAAAGAGATTGCAAAGTTATCTTCGGTAATAATAACGCTAAAGGAATTAGCACAGCTACGCGCTAAACGTTTACTCAGTTTTCGAGAGTTTTCAGGTGCATAGCTATATGCATAGATCTTTTCTTCTGTAGATGAAGTGCGGTTGGTTCATCCTCTCGATTGAGGTATTTTCAAGAATTATGAAAGATTTGAACGCAGATTGTAATCATCAAGATACAAATGAGATTTAAAATGAAATCAAGTGGCAAACTTGAAGAATTGTTTAGTTTCGTATGTTATAATCAATATTTTAATTCATTTTAATTGTCCAATATTATTAGTCCACAGTCGACAGTTCAATAATTCATATATAGTTTAATATATAATATTCGAATTAATTAATACGTGTCGTGACCCGTATACGTCTCAGACTCGATCACAACTCAAACTATATATATTATTGTAGAATCAACCTCAGCCCTGTATAGAGAAATCGATCATTACTGCATATAGAGTGTCTATGGTGATTCTAAATAATATATATAGATGTGTCGATATGATATGTCAAAACCTTGTATACGTATCCCGATATTTAAAGTGCGTAAAAATAAATAACAGAAATTTAAATGACGATAAATAAGGTGTGTAAAGTAAATAACAGAAATTAAATGACGATAAATAAAATTGCGAGAGTGTAAATTGCGATAATTAAATTGCGATAAATAAAATGTAATCAGTTAGCTAGGAACAATTAGCTAGGAACAGTTAGCGTGGATTCTTAACAAAATTTCTCATAGTTAATTTGTTTGTTTCTAACAAATTTTATTTTGTCAAATGTTTTCTTCATTAGGCCACTTGATGGATTCTGATAAATCAAAATCCAAATATGAAATTGGATGAATATGGTTATTCTATGATGAACGGATTTGTATATATCGGTGGATGTAAGTAGGATAGTATACGACTGTTGAAACAGATTCGAAGAACGTACAATGTAACTTATAAATGTGAAATTTAAATATTCCTCGGGTATTACCTACCCGTTAAAATATTTTCACCATTAACAGTTTGTACAAGAGAATTTTTAATTACAATCTTTATGAAAATATATATACACATATATTTTCTTCAGATGTAATCATGGATTTAATGAGTCAATATGATATTAAACTCATTTGATTTACCGTTGGAACAAGAATATATAATCTCTAAAACATTAGAGATTACATAATCGCCATGTCGAACGAAGATAAATGATGTAGAACGATACGTAGAACGATAATTGTACTCAAGGTATAGAATGAGACGTCGAGGCATGGGTTGTTGATGGTACTGGTGTTGTTATTGATGGTACTGTCGGTGCCGGTGATGTTGTTGAAGCTGGTAATTTTTGCACCATATTCTCCAGATTGATTACTCGAGCGCGAAGTTCGTTGACTTCTTCTATTATTCCGGGATGATTGTCGGTCGGTACGAGCGGATGAATAAGGTTTAGAATTGTGGATAGAATATAATCGTGTTGATATATTCGGGAAATGAGGGTGAAAATGGTATTTCGGACTGGTTCGCCGGTAAGTGCTTCAGGTTCTTCACCAAGAGGTGAATTCGGTTGGTGGAAGGGATCGACTTTTTCTCGTCTCCATCGGTTAAGTAGACTACGAACCCATCAAATGAATTGGTTGATTCATTCTGGTGACACTGATTTCGGAGCTTAGGTGAAACTCCATATCGGAATAGCTGTCGGAACCCGAGGGATTCGAACTGATTGCGAGTTCCATCTCGTACGATAAAGTAAAGGATTTTCGATAAGAAATAGATTATAGGATGTAGATTAGTACTCTGCAATACATAATTTACATATGCATATATAATACTAAAATCCCATAAGTTACGGAGGAATCTACGGAAGCTGTCAGGCAAAGGTAACAATAACAGATACGCTAAGATATGAATTTATCTATACACTGTCTATGCAATAGAGGCAGTAAGACATGTCTAGACTTTAAGGATGATAAACAATTAATTTTCGACACTAAATGATAAGCAAAACTTTTGACATGCAGACATGGTCGAAGTCCAGACTCACTAAAGCATGCTAATGACTATCAGTTAGACACACTAATGCAAGACCTGGTTCACTAAGACCACCGCTCTAATACCAACTGTGAAAACAGTGGGGACGCATCCCACTCAGTGCCTTCCCAGCTAACCACCTGGTGACCACTGAGCGTACCTCAGACACTGATTTTACGGCCCGCCTCTCGGTAACGTACATCCAACCCTAATAGGGACCGCGAGGAGTAAGAGCCAATGCTTCGTCACAGGTAACACTGTGAGAACCCCCTCTACAATTAACCCGCTTATAAACGGCATTAAACCAGCTCTGATACCAACTGTGAAGACCCGTCCTAATCCATCCGGACGAAGTTCATATCGATTATAAACGATTCACAACAGTTGATTACATCGCGAGGTACTTGACCTCTATATGATACATTTTACAAACATTACATTCGTTTTTGAAAAGACAATCTTTCATTACATCGAAAGTTGACAACATGCATACCATTTCGTAATATATTTTACTATAATTGACTTAATAATAATCTTGATGAACTCAACGACTCGAATGCAACGTCTTTTGAAATATGTCATGAATGACTCCAAGTAATATCTCTAAGATGAGCAAATGCACAGCGGAAGATTTCTTTCGTACCTGAGAATAAACATGCTTTAAAATGTCAACCAAAAGGTTGGTGAGTTCATTAGTTTAACATAAATAATCATTTCATAATTTTAATAGACCACAAGATTTCATATTTCCATTTCTCATAAACATACGTCCCATGCATAGAGACAAAAATATCATTCATATGGATTGAACACCTGGTAACCGACATTCACAATATGCATATAAGAATATCCCCATCATTCCGGGATCCTCCTTCAGACATGATATAAATTTCGAAGTACTAAAGCATCCGGTACTTTGGATGAGGCTTGTTGGGCCCGATAGATCTATCTTTAGAGTTCGCGTCAATTAGGGTGTCTGTTCCCTAATTCTTAGATTACCAGACTTAATAAAAAGGGGCATATTCGATTTCGATCATTCAACCATATAATGTAGTTCAATTACTTGTGTCTATTTCGTAAAACAGTTATAAAAACATCGCATGTATTCTCAGTCCCAAAAATATATATTGCAAAAGCATTTAAAAAGGGATTAATGAAACTCACCTAATGTATTTTGTAGTAAAAATACATATGACTATATTGAACAATGCAGGGTTGGCCTTGGATTCACGAACCTATAACATTCGTATATATATTAATACCTATACTTATAATCGGACAATTATGTATATTATTATTAGTATAAGTTTTCATATTAATAACCTATATGTTTCATTATATTCATTTTATTCTTTTTAATAAATAAAATATTAATATAGTTTACTTTCGTATTATTAAATATATTGTTATATGAATATTATTTACTAGTTAAATTTATGAAATTATTAAGATATGGATTATAATACTATTAGATTTAATGATAATAATATTAATGTAAACTTTATATAAAATGATAAGCTTAATAATAATAATGATAATGAAAATAAAATTTTGGGTAATAATACATAATAATAATAATTATTATATAATCTTATTACAAATGATAATATTCATATTAATACTTTTATTAATAATCATAATAATTCTACAATGATACTAATACTAATATTAGTGATAATAATAATATTAGTTTGTGTTATTTTCGTAGGAGCAATAATAATAATATTCATATTTATAGTAATAATACTAATCATACCTTGTATCAATGATAATAATACTTTTAGTTCATAACGATATTACCTAGTAATAACTAAAATGATAATAATAAGAATAATGTTATAATAATAACAATAATAAATGATAATAATAATATCAATCAATAATAACAACAATAAAAATGAAATAATAGTAATAATAATAATAATAATAATAATAATAATAACAACAAAAAAAGATTACTACCTCATTAAAATGGGTTCCAATAATATAAATGGCCTTGCTGGGATTCGAACCCGCGATCTCCCGTAAACCCGCTAACACACAACACCACTCCGCCATTTATGCTTTTCTGATTATTATCTATTTCAGTTAATAATAAATCGTAATAAACCTGTTTCAATCTCCTTCTTCTTCATCAATCCTAGTTCTATCCAAAACAAATCAACAGCTTTCCCAGTTTGTTTATCTCTTCATATCAACACCGAAATATTTAATTGTAATTAATTGGATAAAAAAAACAAAGAACGAAAAGAAAAATAAACAAAACAGCTTCCTCTGCCTCGTCGCTGTTTAATAGGAGAAGAAAAAAAATTGATTTCGAGTTTGGTGACGTTTCTGACAAAAATTTCTAAACAAAATGTATTTCAAATCAATCTTAGAAACTGTTAGAACCGTTAATTTAACTCAAATCATATTGGAAAAGTCGAATTTGATGGATGAACATCAGTTGACTTTCAAAAACCCAAACTTTGACTTTCAAAATTCGAATTTGATATTAGGATTTGGGAATTCATACTTTGCAGATAGTTTATACGTATGATTACTAACTTATCTGCATTTTTACTTTTTGAAAATTCGCTCGAAATTAAATTATGACCAAAAAGAAATAAGAACAGAGTTCAGTTCTTTAACTGTTAAAAAAAACTGCAGTTGCTAAAAAAAATAGTTGATAATAGGTGGTTTTAGGTCGAATGGTATTCTCTATTACTGATTATAATCACTTTTTATTATAGGTCGACATATGAAGATTCAATTTAGATAAACCAAGTAGAAGAAACAAGAATAAAGAAGAGAAAATAAATAAAATATTCGATCAAACAAAAATATACAGTTTTTAGAGAAAGACTTGTAACAGATTTGTACTACTTGTTTGATATAATGTTTAACAAATTAGATAGAAACAAAGCAGAATCGTCCTTGTAAGATTTTACATACATATATATATATATATATATATATATATATATATATATATATATATATATATATATATATATATATATATATATATATTATTTATATTAATACTTAATAATTATATTAATAGTAATTAATAATAATAACAAAAATAATAATAATAATAATAATAATAATAATAATAATAATAATATTAAGGATAATAATATTAATTCTTATTATTTTTGTAATAGCAGTAATTTAATATAATGATACTAATATCTAGTAATAATACAAATATTAATCATAATACTGAAGTTACAATCTTTACTACTAATTATAATAGTAATGATATTAATAATGATAATAATAATATTAATATTAATAGAAATATAATAATCAAATATATTAAATTTTATGTCTATATACTGTATATACTTATTTTAATAATACTAATATAGATATTAATATTGTGAGTAGTAATAATATTACTATAACAATTATACTCTAACTTATAATTAAATTTATTGTATCAACATTACATGTTATTAATTATATGATATATATATATATAATAATAATAATAATAATAATAATAATAATAATAATAATAATAATAATAATAATAATAATAATAATAATAATAATAATAATAATAATAATAATAATAATTCTTAATGACAATACTTAATAATAAGAATTCTTAATTTAATAGATTAAAATTTATTTCAAATCTTAAACACTTATATTTATATTTTTATTTATATGTATTTACATATTCATTTACTCTAATTGTTCGTGAATCGTCGAGCATAGTCAAAGGGTAATTGATTACATGAATATAGATTTCAAAACTTTCAAGACTCAACATTACATATTTTGCTTATCGTGTCGGAACCATATAAAGATTAAAGTTTAAATTTGGTCGAAAATTCCCGGGTCATCACAATATTGGTTGGGTTTGCTCTTTCCACATGTTACTTTTCATAAGATCCTCAAGGTAGATATGTTTTTTCCTCTCAGAAAAGACCATCCTTTTGGGACTATTAGGTTACAAATATGTCTGTCAATTTTTCTCTCAACTAGAGAGACGGTAGGCTCGTAAAGCCATGGAGAGATCCTTTACAAGGGATGCTAAGAAGGTTTTTATCAAGATGATAAGAGACGAAGTGACTCGGCCAAGGGAGAGGAGATGAATAGGGTGATTCGAGCAATCTTCTCTTTCAACTGAGCGCGTAACTGTGACGACCCGGAAATTTCTGACCAAATTTAAACTTTATCTTTAAATGATTTAATGTTTTCGACACGATAAGCAAAGTCTATAATGTTGAGTCTCAAGTTTTGGAACTATATTCATGTAATCAATTATTCTTTGACTGTTCTCGACGATTCACGAACAATATATATATAACTTAATGTGCATATATATATATATATATATATATATATATATATATATGATTTCAAGTTATTTAGTAAACGATAGTAACATTCGATTATTAATTCGATTAATATTTAGATAAGTTAACTAAAACGTTTAAGATGAACCAGTAAAACACTAATTTGCTACAGTATTTTCGAATTGCTACAGTACCCGAAAAGCTACAGTGTTTTCGAAAATCACTATTTACTACAGTAAAAAAACTTTGCTACAGTAAAACACTATTTCAATATGAAAATGTATATATTATATATATATATATATATTAACAAATAGCGAGACGATGATTTATAGAAGTAAATGACCAAAACACTCAAATGTATAAGTTATATCTCGAGTGGTATAGTTTATGGATAATTTAAGACTATATTTTGATAAAGGTACGATTCACGAAACGTAAAGTACAAGTTTTCTCAGTATACGAAAGGACGTTCGAAAAACCGGAACCGGGACATAAGTCGAGTGACGACGTACGACTTATCGAAACGAAAATTACAAGTCAACTATGCACGTGAATTTAATATAATGTATAATTAATTAATTTAAATTATATATATTATATTAATATTTAAATATGTCGACAAACTAGAAGTTAAACGAATGTGAGCTGGATCAGAGGGCCATGCGATCGCATGGCCATGATGCCCAAAAACCATGCGATCGCATGGAGGGCTGGGACAGGCCAAGTGCTATAAATTCGATCGAATTCTTTGTTTTGTTTGCTCATTCACTCCTCTCTATCTCCGTATATATATATTTTATTATTATTATTATTATTATTATTATTATTATTATTATTATTATATTATTAAGATTAATATTATTATATTATTAAGATTAATATTATTATTATTAATCTTATTATTATTCTTAGTAGTATTATACATAAAATACTACGACGAGGTTATGAGCGTGTCACTTTCAAAATGGGTTTTCGAGCGGGATAGAGATAAGGAAACTATGGGTTATAGCTATGGAGATTATGGGTAATATTCATGGGTACTGTTCGCAAGTCAAACCTAGTGTTTATCATCTCTGTTGCGTCTACGTACTTTCCTGCAATATTGAATCACAATATTGATACGTGAGCATTAATATCTTATCTTTTATATATTAATAGTGTATACATGTCTAGTGCTCGAGTATATATGTTTAGGCATGCTTGTATGCTAAATTTCGTCGTTAAACAGTTTATGATGAATCACGAATTAAATACATATATTACTGATAAAAGGTATATGATATGCATGTTTTTGGAAAGCTGGCGAAAAATCAATAACTTTTCATTTAGATATCGAATAGTTTCGATGAACGGCTTAAAAGATATGATCAACTGAATTATGATTGACGTTAATTGAAATTGCTTTTGAATCTGCAATTAAGATTTAAACAACTTGTTTACGAGATTGATAAAATGAATTTTTAAATATTACCAGCCGAGTAAATGAATCCTTATATAAGGCACGTCTAGTTTTGTTGAACTATTGTCAAAATTGACTTTTTGAAACGACTTTGGATAACTTTTGTATGTCGATCTCGAGCTATGCTTATATGATAGACAAGCTATGTGCATGGAGTCTTACATGACATATTTTTCAAGGAAACGTTGCATTCACAAAATATCACCATGTATCTATTTTGACTGCATTGTCAACAGAACTATTATTGTAAATATTATTTACGGTGATTGTCTATATGTAGAAATCATCAGATGTCGAAAACCTTGGATTTAAGTATTCATTTATGGTATACCTTTTTAAAAGAATGCAATGTTTATAAAATGTATCATATAGAGGTCAAATACCTCGCTATGAAATTGATGAATGACGTATTCATCCATATGGATTTGGAGCGATCGTCACAGTAACACTTGCTGGGATGGTGCTTGCCTGCAACCCAGATTCTTCATAGGTATAATAGATTGATTCGAGGAGTACTGATGATATTTTTGAAGTCATCTCACCCTTTGAGAATGGAAGGAGCAGTTGTACTATATTACGATACAGATAAGAATAAGACAAGAGCGAATTCTTTTTCGGTCACTGGTCTAGTTCCAGCAGGCAGTGTTGTAAAAGTCGGCCGACTTGGCCGATGCGTCGTTTTTTTGGGTTCTCCATCCCGTTTTTTCTGAAAACGACTCAAAAGACGGTCAAAGCTAAAAGTTCGGTCAAAGTCTGTCAAAGACGGTCAAAGTTGGTCAAAAACGGTCAAAATCAGTCACATTTTCGTCAAGATGTGATATGTTTCTAAAATTAGGGTTTGTTTTCATTTTTTGGGCCGCCCTTTTCTCTGTGTCCTTACTGATTATGTACTCAGTAACATTAATTGAGTTTGAAGTTTGATTGTATTTAAATTCAAGTTCTTATTTAAGAAATTTATGGTACAGAATCAACTATTTTATACATATATAAATATATATTCAAGAAATTATTAATAAAGTCAACGTTGGTCAACGATCGATGCGTCACCGACGCGTCCCCGACTCGGCCGACGCGTCCTTTTTAGGTCTCGACCGATGCGTCCCCGACTCGCGACTTTTACAACCTTGCCAGCAGGGGTAGAACAGGACTACCAGTAAGCAAAAAGACTTCTTTGAGAGCTCCATGGACATGCTTACACTAACAAAAGTTTATTGCGCTTGAAGGAGTAAAGGAATTTCGGAGTTATCTCCTTTTATTTCGTGATACATTTAGTCCTCTATCATGGGATGCTCACAAGAACCATTTTTTTTACAAAAGATTAAACAAAAGCGGTCTCCGAGTCTCAAATACATTTCATCATTGAAATTTTTTCGTTATTAATAGTCATTTTTGGACTAATTTAATTCTTGTATCTCTTTATTTATAATAAATATATTGAATATTGATATTGATATATGCATAAAATTTTAATTTTATTAGAAAAATCTATGAGTGTTAAATAAAATTTTGGTGCAACTTCAAAATGTCATAAAAATTTTAAATATTATGACACGTGAATCATGATATGGCATGCAAATCTCAAATATTATGACATGAGAATGATGATATGTTGATCATATGGTATGTCATTTGAATATAATTATATAAGTGGTAATGTTTAAATGAATTGAAGCTATGACCAACACTCAATCTTCAATTAACAAGCATTTGTTAAAGGCTGTAAATGATAATACGTCGAAGTACAAGAATATGATTTGTAGTGATTGTACACGTTGACTTTTTTTTTTATTTTTTATTTTTATTTTTATCAAAATCACTCATAGTAATTAGTTAACAGTAAGTTTAGTCGTATTTATAGGGAACAATGTAGTTAGGATAACAATTACTATTAATAAATCTTGGCAAACAATTTTTATGATAATTTTAAAAACTAACTTTAAACTAACGTCGTTTATTTTCATATATTGAATCGACTGTAACTATAAAACATCATAAACATCTTCATTCTAAAGTTAGTTATGCTAATGGTATATATCTTTCTTTCTTTTTTTAATAATCTCTCTAACTATGACTTTATTTAGTAAGTTGGTTGTCATAAATTGTTTAAGACCTTTAAATTATTATAATGTACGTACGATGATATATATTTGTAGACCATATACACCCCATACATGACTGAAGAATAACTTTGAAGAGAAAGCTCAGGTAGACACCTTCATTTTGAAACCTTGAACAATACTAACACAAAGGGTTTGCATTGAAAATAGCATGATTACGAGCCGTCCAAATATCTCACATAGTAGCAGGGTCAATTAATCTCCAAAACTTAGAATCTTTGAGACCCATACCCATGTACTAATTAAAAGAAATTTGAAACAATGAGCCAAGGATCACCCATCTTATGTTCCACCATTTGAAAAAGAGTCGAGCAAATATTAAAGGTCCAAAGACAATGCAAAAGAAGCCGAAAAACAGTTTCATCGGCAGATTGACACCAAATGCACAAAGAAGATTGACCACATGTAAGACATGGAGAGACCGTAGAACACGTCTTAGCGGGATGGAATCATGTAAAGCAAGTCAATGGAAAATCGTAACTTTGTATGTGATGTGATTGTTCTAATGAATACAACTCATCTCGAGCCCTGATCACAACCAGAAAACACAAGAATCCGAATAAATTCGGCTACCGAATACCCCCCTTCAATATAATGATTCCAAACCCCTTCATCATCTTGGTTAACATCAACGGTACAAGAGCTTAACACATCAAGAGCTTAACACATCAAGAAGGGAATTTGATCAAGAGTTACGGCAATTATATGAATACATTTATTAATTATTACTAGCTTGCAGGACTGAATCAATCAGTTCACTAGAGTTAAAGGGAGTAAAATAAAAATATTCATGTTTCTTCATCTTTGATTTATTGACCATGGCTGTTAAGCTCAAAAACTGCTACACATACTCACTCACGCCGGAATCAAATGGACTATTCATCGGCGAATCGTCGGACGTTAAAAAAACCGACGAATTCAGAGCTCTACTCAACGTTTGTAGTTCACAACGATGAGGAAGATGATAACGATGCAAAAACGCAAAAAAACCCTAAAAAGCTAGATACAGGAGATATATACGCTACAATGCTTTGTAAAGACGATGAGGATCCAAACGACGACGAATCACTACCTCCACTTCTGAAACGTCTTCCGAAGGACTTCGGAGCAGCTGTAGATTCCGACGACGACGGAGAAAGCATCTCCGGCACGATGATCGTTAAAACTGGTCGTAGGCGCGTGCAATCCACGTACATGAGAGATGAATCCGATGAAGAAGAAGAAGACGATGATGATGAATACGGAGGTGGATTTGGAACGGTTTTGGTGAGATCGGAGCAGAGAGATAGTGAGTCATCGTCAGGGACGGTTGTGAGACGGAGTAGCGGCGGCAGTGGCGGAATGTCGACGATGAGTAGAGCGGTGGCGAGTATGCAAGCGGTAGGTGAAGGATTTGGAAGGGCGAGGAAAGGGAGTGCTACGACGTCGTCTACACTGGGTGAGGAAGGAGGTCATTCACGGCAGAGGACAAGTAAAATGTCATCTGGTTCGATTGCTGATAGTGTTACAAGAGAAGATCCGTCTACTAAGTACGAATTGCTTCATGAGCTTGGTACAATATTTATGCTTCTGTGGTGAAATTTTATTTATAGATATCATGTTTGATCTGTGATTTGCATTTTCTACCGGTTACCGATAGATAAAACTTCTTGAATATATAGTTATAGAATCCAGGATATATACAGTAGGTCACTGAACTAATGTAGTAATGTGACAATAGGAAGATAATATAATTCTCTAATCCACTATTGTGATGAGTAGCATAATATTTGGAGAGTTTGAACATCTCTAATTTCACTCGAAAAGTACATTACTGCTGAATATGTCTCTCAACTTCCCAAAAAGTCTCTGACAACATACATCCTAGGACCCTGATATATACTCCATAACTTATATGTGAAATCTCATTAAATCTCCTTGTACAGAAAGTGTGCAAGCGAGAATTTGAACGACACTTGATATGAGATGTGACTCTCATTGGTTCTGACTTACGCATTATAAACTGCTCAACTTTTTAGTTGTGTATGCTAATAAGATCCTAAAAGGTTCAGCAATTTAAACATTGTTTAACAAATAGGAAGCTTTCAACCTTAATATTTGCCTGAGTTGTACAGTATCACTTTTGGCTCATCGCCTTTCAGGCCCAGACTCTTTGTATAATCCGCTTTTCTTCCTTTGCCATATAGGTTATTGACTTCTAGTATGCTTTTAGTTAACACCTTTAAGTGTATGTCAACCTAGTGTCCAAGTGTATCAGTTTGCAAATTACTTTAGGTAGCAAAGTTCAAACAAGAAAGGACATCCAAAGCCTCCATCTGTTCAAGAATTCTCAATCGACATAGGTTATTTTGAGGACCTACGGCTACGTTATAATAAATCTTAATATAAGAATGGATAAAGTAAAGATATATGCATAGATGATAGCCTATAACAATATTCGACGTAGTCATACTTATTATGATGCAGTTAAAACAATCTTAATGATTGTTGTTGAGAAATTATCCCTAAGATATTCTCATACTAACTATCAAAAAATCAGTAGATCAAATCAATTAGGATATTTAAGATACTAATCTGTATATGACTTGGTGAAAGCAAAATAAAATATTGATGAATCTACTATTTTTCCAAATGTTGCAATCATCTTTCATCATAAATTTGTTTCAACTTTTCTTCTTCAGATATGGAAGGCAAGCAGTTAGATTTAGGGTTTGTACACAATTTTACCGAAGTTACTGAAAGTTGTCATTTTGGTTGTTACAGGAAAAGGTTCTTACGGTTCTGTTTACAAGGCTCGCGATTTAAAGACTTCTGAAATGGTTGCAATCAAAGTGATATCATTATCTGAAGGGGTAGGTTGTAGTTGCATGTCGTCCATAACTTATATTGAGTTTGAATGGCTAATTGATTTCTCAAATTTTTTTTTTTGCAATGCTATATATATCAGGAGGAAGGGTACGAAGAAATTCGTGGTGAAATCGAGATGTTGCAGCAATGCAGTCATCCTAATGTTGTTCGTTATTTAGGAAGCTACCAGGGTGAGGAATACCTTTGGGTATGCAGTCTTACCTTCTATTATTATCCTGATTATTGTAGTTTTAGTGTAACATATATGATGTATCTATACAGAGATAAGTAATTTTGAGTATAATGTTCTTATAGGAAAACTTAAGTGGTAAATTTACTTTTTCCTATGATATTAATGAATTAACAATTCATGTCGTCATCAATCAATACTTTAGATAGCAGTGTTCCATGTGGAAGCAAGTACCTTTACTTATTTTTTTTTGAAGATGATTGAAACATCTTTTGAATTTCTTAATTTGTTGGCAGATTGTGATGGAGTATTGTGGTGGGGGGAGTGTTGCTGATCTGATGAATGTTACTGATGAGCCTTTAGAGGAATGCCAAATTGCATATATATGTAAGGAAACATTGAAGGTACTTTTAGATCTTATTATGCCTCTCTACATTTCATGTCTTATATCAAGGCTAGTATTGAGTGATGTGATGGGCTCTCTTATCATGCGTATATCTTACTGCATTTGTTGTAGGGTTTATCCTATCTGCACTCAATTTTCAAGGTGCATCGTGATATCAAGGGTGGTAATATCTTGTTGACTGAACAAGGAGAGGTCAAGTTGGGTAAGATGGTATAAATAATGTGTAGATACTTCATATATTCTTTTACCAGGTGGTCTTGAGTGGTATGATAAATAGACCTAGAACTGGCTAGAAGTTCATCAACCGCTATTTTTTAGTTATTCCAACATTATAATCCTATATTTTATTGTAGTATTGTTTGCTAAAATTCATGATAAATTTTTTCTTAACATAAACAGGTGATTTTGGTGTTGCTGCACAGCTGACAAGGACAATGTCTAAACGTAATACGGTATGGTCCTGCCTTCTTCACTCTGATGGTTTATCATGAATCAATGATTTATACTTTCTCTTAAGTTAAAACTCTCTTCTTATTATTTTCATTGATTAATGTTTCTTAATTTATTGTATTGTGCTCATGTTTTTTGCATTTACTTTATTGTTATATTTTGTTTTCAGTTTATTGGTACTCCCCACTGGATGGCTCCAGAAGTTATCCAGGAGAGCCGATACGATGGGAAGGTAAAATTGACATTTTATGGCTACTTATATAGTAATAATACTTAATAGGTTTATAAGATAGGTTACTATATGATAAGATAGGTTTATGAGGAACACTATGACATTTGCATGTTTGGTTAATACATAATAGTCTAAAGCTCTGGTGTTACTTACTGTTATATGCATCTTCTCCTTGACCCGTCTAGAATGTTAACACTGGAAAATGTATTTCTCACTTCTGTTACATATATGTTTTAATGAAACTTTTTGTCATTTTATTAAACATTTCCAATAATATCTGTAGTTTAGGAGCTGCAAGTACATTTAAATTAGAAAAATGCTGAATACTCATTTTGGGGCAAAAGTGAATTGTTGAATTTTCATGAGCTGGTTCCAAAGTTGATAAGTTGGTCTATATATCTCGTTTTGCTGTGAAGAATGTTCCAAGTTGAATTGACTGTTTCCATAAACATATTCCTTTATTTCAGGTAGATGTGTGGGCCCTTGGGGTGTCTGCGATTGAAATGGCGGAGGTATATTCACTGATCTTGTGAAATAAAAAGAAGCGCTGACATGTTTCCCCCCTTAATCTCTCATAATTTTATTTCTCTCAGGGTCTTCCACCAAGATCGAATGTGCATCCAATGAGGGTTAGTGCACATATTTATTCATTGTGGCATTTGTGAAACTGTAAAAGCTAAAAGCCATTTTTACTTAATTTTTTATAGTAGACATGAAAGTGCGGGGTTTTAGTAAAAAATTTTATTCCCATTTTTGAAAGATAAATGATGGTAACTTTGATAGGTTTTTTTATAATGGCTTTATTTATATGTATTAAATTATTTTTCTTAATTAGGTCATATGCTCTTTCATGTGGTAATGTATACAGTGTTAAATGCTCTCATTATTTATTTTTAACGTGCTAGTAAAAATTAGTTTGTTAGAAAATTGAGTTGGTTGGAAACTTAGAATCACGTAAGACTATGTAAAATATAATGATTTGAAACCTTTCACATATAGACATGGAAAGTAGAAAGATAAAATTCCATATTGTACTTTTTATCTGGGCCAGCTTTCTACCTTCATCAGTGACATACAGATTTGGTTTCTTATTGCTAGTCATATGATTTCGTTTAAGCATTATGTTTATGCTCATGTATCTTTCTGTTTCCTTTCATCCTTAATTTTCCGTATTTTGTGTTTCTTGTGTTTGAATGAGTCGGTTACCATGAATTAACACGCCTAACACATGCAACAGGTGTTATTTATGATCTCCATCGAACCTGCTCCAATGCTTGAAGATAAAGAGAAATGGTATATTTTTGTCTCATGATGAAAGACATTAATTTTCTTGTTAAACGATGAAATACTCAATGACATGTGTTTACATGGGTGGAAATTGGCACGTGTAATTGAAGTTAATAGTTGGCTTTCTTTTTTCCTAGCACATCTTCTTTGAATTCTACTACTGTGTATTTTTGAATGTTCAGCTCACGTTACTCACGTTTCAGGTCTCTTGTATTTCATGACTTCATTGCAAAGTGCCTTACAAAAGACCCACGTATACGTCCTGCTGCATCTGAGCTGTTAAAGGTATGCTATAGTAGCTTTAAGTTTCGCATAATTGTAACGGTGGTTCACTTCTTGGATTAATATATAAACTCGCATTCTCTACTTGATTTTGTTCTTATTTTATTTGCCATTGCTATCTTTATATAAGCTTACAGCTAAAGTCAGTTATTGACTACTGGGTCATATTTGTTTATGTTTTTTTCACTTGAAACAGCATAAATTTATAGAAAAATGCAAAACTGGAGCTTCTGCTATGGTACCCAAACTTGAAAAGGCAAAGCAAAATAGGGCGGCTATGGCGTTGGAAGCAGAACATGTTTCAGAGACCATACCAGGATATGGGGTATGCAAGTACATTTTTTTCCCCTCATGTATACACATATATATAGCTCCATTTTACCTTCAAAAAGTTATTCAATATAGACACTTGGACCAAAAATGAACGAAGACTTTGGAGATACTGTTCCATCTAAACCTCATCAAGTGCTTAATGGAGTACCTGTTGTGGTTGGTACAGTAAAAGCTGGTGGTTTGGAAGAGGCAGGAGGAGGTATTTATGCCCTTTAGTTCATCTTTATTCACTTGCTTGATGCATTAATGTATATGGTTATGAATCATAAGGATATTCACTAGGAGAAATACTTGGTTATACATCTGAATGTGGGTGACAACATGCTAAAGGCAACTGGTACTGCTTGTGGGGTCAAATGTGCATTATGTTTCTCTCTTCGATCTAAAAAAATATGTCACACATTAACTTTTAACTATGGAATGTTTTAGTTATTTAATAATTGAGTATAATCTATATAGACTGTTTTTTTTTAAGTTTCTCTTTTATGTTACTGGTGTGCGCTTGTTCCTACCAGGTGACTTTGGAAGTGTCATAATTCATGGCGGAGTTGATATAGATGAGAGTGGTGCTACAACGCCAGTTCCAACTACAAAGAAAACGGGTCCCACATCAATACTTGATCAAAGTTTATCAACGGCTGATCCTGGCGAAGATTCAGTCAGTCCATGGTACTTTCCTTGCTATAGTGGTCCTGTTTTGAGATTGCTCTTAAATATAGGTAGCAAATTATGACCCGTTCATGCATGTAGGGTAATAGTTAAATAGGTTTGGTTAAAGTGGATGTTCAGATCGTGTGACCCGAAGTGCGTTTAGTCTGACAATTGTAATTTATATATGTGTAACTAGTGTGTCAAATATGTTAGCAGATATTATATTGGTTCAATGGTAATCTAACTTCTGGATAAATGATACAAGAGTTTTATGCATATAATGCTGTTTGGGTTTAATCCCATTGGACCTGTCTCCTTCCAGCCTTGTTTTTTAACTTACTCAATTAACCCAAATCAACGCATTCATGAGTGAACGGGTCATAATTTACTACGTTAAGTGGTTATATTTTTTAGCAGAATATTGGTATAAAGCATCTTGAGGATTCTCATACAGTGTTTGGTAAATAGGTACCTGAAGTATATATGTCTTTATTTTTTGTATATATTGCTGTAAACTGTACATGTGAAGATGAACAAAAAGGGTACGCATTGTGCCATGTCTTATTAACTTAGAAAGTACTCAACTACACGTGTTACACCATAAGATAATTATTGTATAGTTCAAAATATAATATAATTTACGTTTAGGCGAGATATATGATATTAAATATACTGATAAATTTGTAAACATGAATAATCATTCTTAATAATTTGAAAGATATATTTTTTCTCGTAAATGTGAAGGATGTTAAACGATGGAACATTGTGGTAAATTGAAAGATCATAACGTATTCATCATAGTTCCATCAGTGAGTGGGATAAATTATATTTGTTCTTTGGTTTTGAAGCATGAATGTCATTATTCTTTACGTTTGATATGTATTACTAGAATTTATAAATGGCGATTTGTAATATGTGCATGCAAATAATCAGTTATTATTCCTCAGGTTGACCAATAAAATTGGTGCATCTTCAGATACATTTCGTAATGTTGAATCACCGACTACTACTGAACACACTAAACAAGCTATTGGAAGTAACAGTGCTTTCATCACCTCCACAAGTAAGAATGATGGTGTTAATCGCAAAGCACTAGACAAGGTATATGGTTCGTATACTTTTTGAATACACGTGAGTAATCTTTTGATGATTAAGCTTGGCAAATTATGTAGATATTGTATATGGGTGGGTTGGGTAACAGGAAGAAACGGGTCGGGCGGACTGGGCTAATGAACTGCCGATGCTTTTTTTTTTCTCTCCACTTTATACAATAATTGTTCAATGATATAATTGATTCATTGAATAAAACATTCAATAGTGTAATACATTAGAAGTAGGTTTTAAACTACTTTCAACAAATTTTACCGTTCCCATTTTAGGTAAAAAAAAAAAACTATTTGTCCTGCCTGAATCAAAACACTACCCAAATTGACCCATTATCAAGTAAATGGTTAAAAAACTCTAACTGTAAAGTTATGTTTACTATGTGGATCTGACTTTAAGGAAAACAGTATTTATTGTTTTACTCGGTTCATCTTTCATAATGTATTAGTCAAATAACCAGCACGTATTGAAACAGTGGCATATGTATATGATGAACAGAGTATATCTAACATTCATACATGTTACCACTATACAGTATACAAATATAGATAGGTAATGTTAGACGTTAAAGGTGTCATCTCTACCTTTAAAATATAATGGGTCAAACGGGTAAAAATCATACGTAATACTGAAATGTGTTTAGATACATTAAAACTTCCCGAATCACAAATTTAGGAGTTAAGGTTGCTACAATAGGGATCTTACTCAAGATCATTTTCATCTTTGCAAAGATCATAAAATAGGACCGAGATCGTAAGATTCAATTTTTAGAAAAAATTTATATCAAAAACAATTTACATAAACATTTAATATAAAAATTAAAATGATCTAATTTACGATCCTTACTATCCCCCGTTCAATCTTTATGATCTCATGATCTTGCGTACAATCCTATAACGATCTAACACGTTCTTTTTGTGTCTGTGTCTGGATGATGTTGGAAATAAATTATGAATTTTATTTTTAGTCCATCAAATATATTTACGTTGCTCTTTAATCTGAGTTCATTATGGTGTTATAGCTTTGGTCCATATATGCTGCTGGCAACACAGTGCCAATTCCGTTTCTGAGGGCAACTGATATATCTCCCATTGCATTGTTATCTGAAAATGTGCTTGGAAGTCAACATTTGGATGACGTGGGAAATGTAGCTGTAGAAGCATTGCAAGAACTTTTTACGGGCGATGGACTATCTAAGAAGGGCCGAAGACAGAACGAGGTACCTTCAATTTTCTATACTATTTCTTAAGGATAAATTCAATTTTCTACACTTTCAGATGTACATATAATACCATAATTTGTGTAATGTGCATCTTTAACTCCGATTGCTCCTGACCGTTCTGCAGCTACCACTTCCTCCAAGTGTCTATCAGAGACTCACTTCTAGTCCAACGTTGATGAATCTAGCTCAGGCTTTATCGTATCATAAAACGTAAGCATTTCACTATTTTGAATCAGCTACTTACAAATGGGTTGGATTGGAATTATGTTATTTTTGACTAATTCTGCTATTTTAGACTCGTTTACCTATTAGAGCGAGAAGAATTGTCTGATACATTTTGCTATTTTTGATTATTTTTTATTTTAGAATGGCAAACCTACCATCTAACTTACAACCACCACAAATATTGCCTTAAGTGAGGCTTGAACCCTCAACCTCTTGGTTGAAGGGTTCCCCTCATACCGCTTAGATCTAAGCCCCTTTGGTGCTATTTTAGAATTAGATAATTTTAATTAGTGATTTTAGCAAAAGTGATTATAATTAGCTGCTGTAATGTGATGCTCCTATCTTAGGTTGTATTATTATACTATAATATTTACTATTAATTATTATCGGATTGTACTTCCTTTGTTTTGTATTTATATATCGATATAGATACAGGGAAAAATATAACGTAATTATTGTCTAGGAGATTGAGTTAGTTCTGCGTATGAAACTGGATGATTGAAGGTAATATATATGTACAGAAATTTGTGAAGAAATTCATAAACTGTTCAGAAGGTTAATCCTTCTGTAAATTCAATAGGCGTATTTGATATTTTCAATGTTTATAGAAGTATATAACATTAAAAACAGGTATCATGATCAGTAATGATGTATACCGAGTATTGTACACTCCTATATAATCAGCTTACAAATATGATATTTTGTAAATTTAATAATGATATATATTGTATTACATTTTCAAATTTAGTTAGGAATATATGATACTTTGATGTTTGACAATGATATATATGCAATTCTTCCTTTTAAAATTTGCCTAATTACACCCAAGCATTTTCTACCTGTTTCCAACCTGCTCATTTTATCACCTCTATGTTTTCCGTGCACAAAATGCATGTCTACGTAGACATCTGTTCTGTATTTTCGAGACCTAATGTTCAATTCGCAGGTGCTACGAAGAGATGCCGCTGCAGGAACTTCAAGCAACTCAGGAACAACAAACTATTCAGAACCTTTGTGATACCCTTCGGACTATTTTAAGGTTATAACAACACAGGTATCTGTAATTTATATTTATAATTTATAACATCTATTATTACTCAAGTAGTTTGTATTAGTGTCTTCTGAAATTCTTAATATAATACGTCGATAGATGTCAAACCTAGGAGACTGAAACTGCGTAAACTTTTCCATAACAGTGTTGTAATCTGCAGTATTAGCTTCTATAGGTTTGAATCAGTTTGTTTACGATTTCGTCATGTATTTATTCACTAATCAAACTATTCATCATACTGTGTTGCTTTAAGATTCCGGTGAACAATTCAGATTCTTAGGCATCGTTTGGCTCACGGAATCCAATGGGATTCCGGCAGAATTGGAATTGAATTTAAACCTTAGTTTCTGATTCAAAGAGTTATGAAGATATGAATGTGACGACTAGGTTTGCAAATAACTTAAACATGTTATCTTCTCATTTGAGTTTGAGTACACCAAGTGTAAATCACAATGTAACTGGGTTTGAGTTTCTATGATAATGACTTGGGTTTTCATTATGTGAAACGAGCTTTTGCTTAATTCAACAAGGTTTCTTTTAATTTTTAAGCTACTAAAGCTTGAGTTTGCTTGATGAAGTCTAATTGAGCTATTAGATCAAATTTGAGCCTGGGCTAAAATGGTCGACCCAAAATTCAACTAGCAATAGTGATTAGTAATTGTCTATGGGAGATTAATTGTGTTTGGAAAGTTACTTGCTACGATCTTTCGTTATACAGTAATTTTGTTTCTACTGGGTTCGAGTCGACGAGTCACTATCAGCCTAACATTAAAAAATGAAAATGAAAAAGTTAACTGTCATTTATGATGCACATGATATATAGGTACCAAACAGTTGAATCAAATTACAAGAACCAGGGGTGGTCAGTATTTGTTTGGTCAGTATTTGTTTTGAAACCGTGGAATCCGAAAATCAAACTGAAACCAAACCGGGAAAAAAACCAAACCGAATTTGAAAAACGGTTTTCGGATCGAGTCAAACCGAAACCGAATTTGAATTCGGTTTTCGGTTTTGAAAATTCTGAATGTCGGTTTAACCGAATTTAAAACCGAATTCAAAATTTTTAAATATTTAATTTGTATATTTATGTTTTAATGTCATTATAATTTGAGATCCAATCAATAAAATATGTTCTCACCCATATGACGATTTGGTAGCTCACATTATAATTATGTACTCAAATTATTATGTTCTTCTTAATAAAAGAAGCAGTAAACGTCATAATTCAGCTGTAAATATTAATAAATCATCGAATTCTTTATAACTTAATAGTACGTCATCGTTTTAGAATATAAATAACCAAGATATCAGTAACGCCACAAAATAAACTAACATCGTTCTCAGTTTTTTCATAATATTCGGTTTTAACCGAAAACCGAACTGAATCCGAATTCGAATTCGGTTTTCGGTTCGGTTCGGTTTTAACTTTGAATTCGATTTTCGGTTTTGCCCAAAAAAATTCGAAAACCGAATACACTGAACCGAATAAACCGAACAAATCGAAAACCGAACCGATGAACACCCCTAACAAGAACATATACAAAGAGTAGGTTGAGACGAAATTAGGCCCACATACCGCTAATGAGAAACCAACAAGAAAAAAAAAGTACTCGGTAGTATTTTGAAAAAGAAAATGTCACTTCTGGTGATCTTATATCCATATAATTTTTAAAATTTATATCTATTTAAATATAATTTATCTATTCATATTGGATCAATTGGATTAAGAAGATTATATAATATGTGTAAGATATATAAATTTAATGTTATTCACATAGTTGTGTCTTTACAAACTATATTTTCGATAACATTTTAATAGTTTATAGTGTATATATAAGGATGTATAAATGTATGTGCGTATATTTATCTAAAGGGCATTGATATTTTCATTTTCATAATTGATAAATTCTGTAACAGACTGAAACCCGGATTAGTTGTAAGTTGTCTATTTTGCCCTTAGGGTTTGTGCTTAAGTTTTAAGTGCTTTTATTTTAATTATTTTATTAGTGTTTTATTATACTTTTGTTGTGACCAGGTTTGTGACAAGGGTCCCAGAACAGGTTTATTTATTTCAATTGGACCTCGTTTGGGTTACCTAATCTTGTGCGAAAGATATCAGATAACTGGTAAATACCCGTGTGTTGTAAAGTGTGGGAATTAAACCCAATTAAGAGACTAGTGTGCTGTATTTTCTTCCAATTTCTAGAATATTCACTAAAACACCGTACCTTCATCCCTCCCACCTAACCAAACCCTAATCCTTAAACATTGATCTTGAGCTCAAATTGGTGTTAGAATCGTGTTTGTTATCGTTTACTGAGTCTATCAAGGTAAGTAACATGTGTTTTTGTGTTCAATTCGTTGTTAAATTCATGATTTTGTGTGAGTTTTGTAAAAAGCTTGAATTTGTGTCAAAACAAGTGATTTAAGTGTTGTTATGGTCGAATTGTTGTGGGTTTTAAGTCTATAACAAGTAGTGAACAAGTTGTGGTCGATTTTGGTGTTTAAAACGAGTTCTAGATCGAGATTTGAGGATTTCATCGTGAAGTCCGTAGCTTTTGTTCAGTTCCTGAGGAAGATGAACACAGTCGGCCGACTGTCGGTCGACAGTCGACCGACTGAGGGTGAACCGACCGGTTGTTGAGTGAACTGACCGACTGAGATTTACCTTCGACCGATTGATGTAATACCAAGTGAATCGACCGACTGGTATGGTCAGTCGATCGGTTGTGTCGACAGTCGACCGACTGTCAGTGTCAGTCGACCGACTGTGTGTCCAGGGCAGAATGTTTTACCAAAGTGCCTTTTTCTAGCCATTATGCTGCCCGTTTATATTTTGGTGTTCAGGATGTAAATTTTGATGTAAATTTTGAAAGTGCATAAGTGTCAAGCATGAAAATTTTAGCGGACGCATTTTTTTACTAATTTGCTATAATTCGCTGTCAGTGTGTCTAATCTTGATGGGAACACTATTCTAACTTGGTTTTTGCTATTCTCAGGAGATAAGGACAAGGAGGAAGCTCAGAAATAATAACTGAGCAGTTGCTGGTAATTGGTGAGTGGGTCTATCTACGGATAGAGTTTAAGTAGCATATCATGCTACTGTGGTTGACTCTTTTACCATGCATAGTGTAGAAATTGCCATGTTAGAATAATAATATCGTTTGCCTGATGTTGTATGTGAATTTTGTGTACACTGTGTGAATGGCACCAGTCTGGCCTAGGGAGACTGGGGACTCGAGACCGTGCCTAGGAGAGGTTAGAGTCCGTATGAGGTCAACCGTGCCTAGGGGAGGTTGGGTCCATAGGATACTAATTGTGGAGTATAGTGTGAACGATGCACCCCCTGCATCTGGATAACTATACTGTGAATTGAGTAGCAGGGACTATCGGTAGACTCAGGCCCGATCAGCTGGGAGTCGTGTGCTCGTACAAGCCGTCGATCCTCGTATTGTCTTATTGTATGCTAGTTGGTAGTTAGCAAGTGTTGTTGTTAGTATATAGCTTGTGTGTGGCTTAAGCTATATCTGTTAGATAGATTCCATTCACTTAGCGGTGCGCTAATCCCCCACATATTCTCCCCTTGCAGGTTTAGATACTGCTAGTCGGGATGGGTGCTGTTGCAGAAGACATGTTTGACAACTCAACTCTGATGTGGACTTTTGTATAAATAATGTTTTGTAATAATGTAACACCGTTGTGTAAACTTAAACGTAATTACACGGATTAATGTAATGACGTGACTTATATTGTGTTTGTAAATAAAGTCTTCCGCTGTGTGTTTTAAAAAAAAAAATGGCCGGTGTTACAAATTCAATAGAACTGTTCATTAAGTATTTGTATAGTATAAGTGTCTAATGCATATGAATTTTATTAGTGGAAATATCATCATCATTAAGGAAATATGCATATATAATTGTCATTCACATCCGACTCGCTAATTTTTCACATCATTCATCATTTTCACTTATCATCCATTAAGATCATTCATATCCATTTAAATGGATCGGATTGGATGAACATTCGATGGATGGGATACCCATTCTCATCCCTAATACCAAGCATTCATGTTTAGTAATAGTTGCATAACTAGTGGAAAGAAAACCAATTTACCAAGGAAACGTGACCAATTGAACAATAGATAGATCCTTAAAATATACGTAGACAAATAAATTAAAAAGTAAGAGAAGGAAAGAAGGCAATTGCTATAAATGAATTACTTCACATGTATAAAGGGTTAAAATTGAATTAAATGAAAATCAACATCAACAAAAGTATAAGCATGGTAATACATCTTGGTACTTATAAGTCTACAATATGTGTGTGAGAGAGAAAGTGAGTAGAGAGAAATCTAGAGAGGTGAGAGAGAGAGGTGAGGTTCAAAATTCTCCGGCAGGCACGGGAGAGGCTCGGGTTCGATACAATGGTAGACTCAAGGATCGTTTAGCTTGGCTATTCGGATCCCAATTGACCTCTTTCATGTTCTTCAACTTTCCTAAAATATGGAATGTGGGAGATCTATGGAGGACGTTCAAACCCTTTGGGGACCTTAGGGATGTTTATGTGGCGGCCAAGAGATTAAGAAATGGGCAACGGTTTGCATTCGTCAGGTTTGGTAACGTGAACAATGCAGATTACTTACTTGCATCTCTGGCCAAAATAAAATTCAAGGATCTAAATATCAAAGTTTTCAAGGCTATGGAGAGATGTGATGATGGTCAGGAGGGTTTAAGGAACAAGACTTTCACTAACAAGCAGGCTCATGATTTTCACAATAACGCTTTTAGGGACCAAAGGGATTATAGTAGTGTTGCTGGGAACAATCGAGGTGATCTTAGGGACTTCCTGTCAAAATCTAAATCGGGTCTTAGACACATGCTTAATGAGAAGACAACCGGTCACACTAAGCAAGAAGCTGGGGTAAACAATAAGAGGATTTTGGTGAGGACATCTGAAGAAGTTAAGCATTCGAAGAAGAGGTATATTCTTGGCGTGTTGAAAGATTGGAGATACATCCAACAGATTGGTGATCTTAGCCGTGCAGAAGGTATGAGGGATTGTGATATCAAATATCTGGGTGGTTTAGATGTTTTATGGATCTTCAACTGGTCTCTTGAAGCTAGTAGAATCATGGACAATCGTGAGCATGCCATTCACAAATGGTGCAGTAAAACCCAGATTCTGACAAAGCCTTATGTTAGTTCAAAAAGGTTAGTCTGGATCAAAATTAGTCGGGTTCCTATTAATTGCTGGAATGTGGAGGTGTTTTCTAAGGTTGCTAGAACCTGGGGTAATGTGATGGATACAGTTAACTGTTCTATCACCCAGAATAATTAAAATCTCGTTTATGGGAAAGTTTTGGTTTTGACCCATGTCTTCAATCTCATTGACAATAGTATTATGCTAGAACACTCGGAAGGTATTACGAAGGTATTTATCACCGAAGATCACAACAGTAGTTTCGATGTCTGCTTGGTGGATAATGTGTTTGGTGCTGATGAGGGTAATCAGGAAGATGAAGAGGTAGAAGATGAGTGTATTAATGATACATTTGATAAGGAGGATAATGGTTATGAAGATGGTGAGATCGATAGTTTTGGGTCCCTTGAATTCGATGAAGATTTGGAATCTGTCCATGATTTTCCGACAAACTTTAACAAGATTCCGGCCCCTAATGACGGGAGTATTAATCGGAATCTTAATTCTACTCCGGTGGAAGATGAAGGATCAGAAGGGATAGGTATTGGTTGCTCGGCTCAAGAAAAGTGCATTTATGATTGTCACCCTAATGAGTATGTCTTTAATACTGGCGTGCAAGATAACGGCTGTGAGAATTCCTATAACCCTAATGAGTATGTCTTTAATACTGGCGTGCAAGATGAGTGTAATTATCATGTTCCCGATACGGAGGCAACAACTCCAATCAAATCGCCAGTTGTTGTGAAAGACTCACTTGATCCAATTTGCCCTTCCAACAAATCGGGCCCATGCCCACCTGGTAATCCACTAAACGCACGTGGTTGTTCACCAGGCCAATCCACCATCAAAATCATTCATATGGTGAACACCTGGTAACCGACATTAATAAGATGCATACATATGTAAGAATATCCCCATCATTCCGGGACACCCTTCGGATATGATATAAATTTCTAAGTACTAAAGCATCCGGTACTTTGGATGGGGTTTGTTAAGCCCAATAGATCTATCTTTAGGATTCGCGTCAATTAGGGTGTCTGTTCCCTAATTCTTAGATTACCAGACTTAATAAAAAGGGGCATATTCGATTTCGATAATTCAACCATAGAATGTAGTTTCACGTACTTGTGTCTATTTTGTAAATCATTTATAAAACCTGCATGTATTCTCATCCCAAAAATATTAGATTTTAAAAGTGGGACTATAACTCACTTTCACAGATTTTTACTTCGTCGGGAAGTAAGACTTGGCCACTGGTTGATTCACGAACCTATAACAATATATACATATATATCAAAGTATGTTTAAAATATATTTACAACACTTTTAATATATTTTGATGTTTTAAGTTTATTAAGTCAGCTGTCCTCGTTAGTAACCTACAACTAGTTGTCCACAGTTAGATGTACAGAAATAAATCGATAAATATTATCTTGAATCAATCCACGACCCAGTGTATACGTATCTCAGTATTGATCACAACTCAAACTATATATATTTTGGAATCAACCTCAACCCTGTATAGCTAACTCCAACATTCACATATAGAGTGTCTATGGTTGTTCCGAAATATATATAGATGTGTCGACATGATAGGTCGAAATATTGTATACGTGTCTATGGTATCTCAAGATTACATAATATACAATACAAGTTGATTAAGTTATGGTTGGAATAGATTTGTTACCAATTTTCACGTAGCTAAAATGAGAAAAATTATCCAATCTTGTTTTACCCATAACTTCTTCATTTTAAATCCGTTTTGAGTGAATCAAATTGCTATGGTTTCATATTGAACTCTATTTTATGAATCTAAACAGAAAAGTATAGGTTTATAGTCGGAAAAATAAGTTACAAGTCGTTTTTGTAAAGGTAGTCATTTCAGTCGAAAGAACAACGTCTAGATGACCATTTTAGAAAACATACTTCCACTTTGAGTTTAACCATAATTTTTGGATATAGTTTCATGTTCATAATAAAAATCCTTTTCTCAGAATGACAACTTTTAAATCAAAGTTTATCATAGTTTTTAATTAACTAACCCAAAACAGCCCGCGGTGTTACTACGACGGCGTAAATCCGGTTTTACGGTGTTTTTCGTGTTTCCAGGTTTTAAATCATTAAGTTAGCATATCATATAGATATATAACATGTGTGTAGTTAATTTTAGAAGTCAAGTTAGAAGGATTAACTTTTGTTTGCGAACAAGTTTAGAATTAACTAAACTATGTTCTAGTGATTACGAGTTTAAACCTTCGAATAAGATAGTTTTATATATATGAATCGAATGATGTTATGAACATCATTACTACCTCAAGTTTAGTAGGTAAACCTACTGGAAGTGACAAGAAATGATCTAGCTTCAAAGGATCTTGGATGTCTTGAAAGTTCTTGAAGTAGGATCATGACACAAAAACAAGTTCAAGTAAGATTTTTACTCGAATTAAGATAGTTTATAGTTATAGAAATTGAATCAAAGTTTGAATATGAATATTACCTTGAATAAGAAAGATAACCTACTGTATATAACAAAGGTTTCTTGATCTTAGATGATTACTTGGAATAGATTAGAAAGCTTGGAAGTAAATTAGTAAACTTGAAGGGATTTTTGAAGTGTTCTTGAAGTGTTCTTCCTATGATGATTATAGCTTGATTCTTGAAGTGATTTTTGATGAATATGATGATTAACTACTGGAAAAATACGTTCATAATAGTGTGTGTGTGTGTTGAGAGAGAATTAGAAAGAGAATTGGAAGTGAAATGGAGTGAATGATGAGTGGTAATTGGTGAGTGGTGAGTGGGGTTAAAAGGAGTTCTAGTTAGTTGACTAGCTCATGGTAGAAGTTAAAATTGATTAGTCATACATGACATAATCAAGAGTGGAATCCCATGCTAGTTCCTATTGGTATATACTCATAGTAAGTACGTTTTGAAGCTGTGTATAATACGGGTAAGAATACGACTAGAATTCTTGATGAAAGAAAAGAATGGAAAAGTAACTGTAACCATTTTCGTTAAGTATGAGTGTTTTGATATATGTCTTGAAGTCTTCCAAAAGTATTTTAATACATCTAAATACACTACATGTATATACATTTTAACTGTGTCGTTAAGTCATCATTAGTCGTTACATGTAAGTGTTGTTTTGAAACCTTTAAGTTAACGATCTCAATTAATGTTGTTAACCCATTGTTTATTATATCTAATGAGATGTTAAATTATTATATTATCATGATATTATGATATATTAATATATCTTAATATGATATATATACATATGTATATCCATATATATATATATCGTCATGTCATTTTTAC
Source organism: Rutidosis leptorrhynchoides (assembly GCF_046630445.1). Classification (NCBI taxonomy): domain Eukaryota; kingdom Viridiplantae; phylum Streptophyta; class Magnoliopsida; order Asterales; family Asteraceae; genus Rutidosis; species Rutidosis leptorrhynchoides. Next base: position 98,160,808 of record NC_092336.1, read on the forward strand.
AAGTTTTAACGTTCGTGAATCGCCGGTCAACTTGGGTGGTCAATTGTCTATATGAAACATATTTCAATTAATCAAGTCTTAACAAGTTTGATTGCTTAACATGTTGGAAACATTTAATCATGTAAATATCAATCTCAATTAATATATATAAACATGGAAAAGTTCGGGTCACTACAGTACCTACCCGTTAAATAAATTTCGTCCCGAAATTTTAAGCTGTTGAAGGTGTTGACGAATCTTCTAGAAATAGATGCGGGTATTTCTTCTTCATCTGATCTTCATGCTCCCAGGTGAACTCGGGTCCTCTACAAGCATTCCATCAAACCTTAACAATTGGTATCTTGTTTTGCTTAAGTCTTTTAACCTCACGATCCATTATTTCGACGGGTTCTTCGATGAATTGGAGTTTTTCGTTGATTTGGATTTCATCTAACGGAATAGTGAGATCTTCTTTAGCAAAACATTTCTTCAAATTCGAGACGTGGAAAGTGTTATGTACAGCCGCGAGTTGTTGAGGTAACTCAAGTCGGTAAGCTACTGGTCCGACACGATCAATAATCTTGAATGGTCCAATATACCTTGGATTTAATTTCCCTCGTTTACCAAATCGAACAACGCCTTTCCAAGGTGCAACTTTAAGCATGACCATCTCTCCAATTTCAAATTCTATATCTTTTCTTTTAATGTCAGCATAGCTCTTTTGTCGACTTTGGGCGATTTTCAATCGTTGTTGAATTTGGATGATCTTCTCGGTAGTTTCTTGTATAATATCCGGACGCGTAATCTGTCTATCCCCCACTTCACTCCAACAAATCGGAGACCTGCACTTTCTATCATAAAGTGCTTCAAACGGCGCCATCTCAATGCTTGAATGGTAGCTGTTGTTGTAGGAAAATTCTGCTAATGGTAGATGTCGATCCCAACTGTTTCCGAAATCAACAACACATGCTCGTAGCATGTCTTCAAGCGTTTGTATCGTCCTTTCGCTCTGCCCATCAGTTTATGGATGATAGGCAGTACTCATGTCTAGACGAGTTCCTAAAGCTTGCTGTAATGTCTGCCAGAATCTTGAAATAAATCTGCCATCCCTATCAGAGATAATAGAGATTGGTATTCCATGTTTGGAGACGACTTCCTTCAAATACAGTCGTGCTAACTTCTCCATCTTGTCATCTTCTCTTATTGGCAGGAAATGTGCTGATTTGGTGAGACGATCAACTATTACCCAAATAGTATCAAAACCACTTGCAGTCCTTGGCAATTTAGTGATGAAATCCATGGTAATGTTTTCCCATTTCCATTCAGGGATTTCGGGTTGTTGAAGTAGACCTGATGGTTTCTGATGCTCAGCTTTGACCTTAGAACACGTCAAACATTCTCCTACGTATTTAGCAACATCGGCTTTCATACCCGGCCACCAAAAATATTTCCTGAGATCCTTGTACATCTTCCCCGTTCCAGGATGTATTGAGTATCTGGTTTTATGAGCTTCTCTAAGTACCATTTCTCTCATATCTCCAAATTTTGGTACCCAAATCCTTTCAGCCCTATACCGGGTTCCGTCTTCCCGAATATTAAGATGTTTCTCCGATCCTTTGGGTATTTCATCCTTTAAATTTCCCTCTTTTAAAACTCCTTGTTGCGCCTCCTTTATTTGAGTAGTAAGGTTATTATGAATCATTATATTCATAGATTTTACTCGAATGGGTTCTCTGTCCTTCCTGCTCAAGGCATCGGCTACCACATTTGCCTTCCCCGGGTGGTAACGAATCTCAAAGTCGTAATCATTCAATAATTCAATCCACCTACGCTGCCTCATATTCAGTTGTTTCTGATTAAATATGTGTTGAAGACTTTTGTGGTCGGTATATATAATACTTTTGACCCCATATAAGTAGTGCCTCCAAGTCTTTAATGCAAAAACAACCGCGCCTAATTCCAAATCATGCGTCGTATAATTTTGTTCGTGAATCTTCAATTGTCTAGACGCATAAGCAATCACCTTCGTTCGTTGCATTAATACACAACCGAGACCTTTCTTTGATGTGTCACAATAAATCACAAAATCATCATTCCCTTCAGGCAATGACAATATAGGTTTCGTAGTTAGCTTTTTCTTCAATAACTGAAACGCTTTCTCTTGTTCATCATTCCATTCAAATTTCTTCCCTTTATGCGTTAATGAAGTCAAGGGTTTTGCTATTCTGGAAAAGTCTTGGATGAACCTTCTGTAGTAACCAGCTAGTCCTAAAAATTGGCGTATGTGTTTCGGAGTTTTCTGAGTTTCCCAATTTTCAACAGTTTCTATCTTTGCCGGATCCACCTTAATACCTTCTTTGTTCACTATGTGACCGAGGAATTGAACTTCTTCCAACCAAAATGCACACTTTGAAAACTTAGCGTACAATGCTTCCTTCCTCAATACTTCTAACACCTTTCTCAAATGTTCACCGTGTTCTTGGTCATTCTTTGAGTAAATAAGTATGTCATCAATGAAAACAATGACAAACTTGTCAAGGTATGATCCACACACTCGGTTCATAAGGTCCATGAACACAGCTGGTGCATTAGTTAAACCAAACGGCATGACCATAAACTCGTAATGACCGTAACGTGTTCTGAAAGCAGTCTTTGGAATATCATCTTCTTTCACCCGCATTTGATGATACCCGGAACGTAAGTCAATCTTTGAATAAACAGACGAGCCTTGTAGTTGATCAAATAAGTCGTCGATTCTCGGTAATGGGTAGCGGTTCTTGATGGTAAGTTTGTTCAACTCTCGGTAGTCGATACACAACCTGAATGTACCATCTTTCTTCTTGACAAACAAAACAGGAGCTCCCCACGGTGATGTACTTGGTCGAATGAAACCACGCTCTAAAAGTTCTTGTAATTGGCTTTGCAGTTCTTTCATCTCGCTGGGTGCGAGTCTGTAAGGAGCACGAGCTATTGGTGCAGCTCCTGGTACAAGATCTATTTGAAATTCAACGGATCGCTGTGGGGGTAATCCCGGTAATTCTTTCAGAAATACATCGGGAAATTCTTTTGCAATGGGAACATCATTGATGCTCTTTTCTTCAGTTTGTACTTTCTCTACGTGTGCTAGAACAGCATAGCAACCTTTTCTTATTAGTTTTTGTGCCTTCAAATTACTATAAGATGTAGCTTCGTGTTGCCCTTTTCTCCGTACACCATTAAGGTTTTTCCTTTTTCTCGTATAATGCGAATTGTATTTTTGTAACAAACGATCTCTGCTTTTACTTCTTTCAACCAGTCCATACCGATTATCACATCAAAACTCCCTAACTCTACTGGTATCAAATCAATCTTAAATGTTTCGCTAACCAGTTTAATTTCTCGATTCCGACATATATTATCTGCTGAAATTAATTTACCATTTGCTAATTCGAGTAAAAATTTACTATCCAAAGGCGTCAATGGACAACTTAATTTAGCACAAAAATCTCTACTCATATAGCTTCTATCCGCACCCGAATCAAATAAAACGTAAGCAGGTTTATTATCAATAAGAAACGTACCTGTAACAAGCTCCGGGTCTTCCTGTGCCTCTGCCGCATTAATATTGAAAACTCTTCCGCGGCCTTGTCCATTCGTGTTCTCCTGGTTCGGGCAATTTCTAATAATGTGGCCCAGTTTTTCACATTTATAACAAACTACATTGGCATAACTTGCTCCGACACTATTTGCTCCGCCATTACTCGTTCCGACACCATTTGTTCCTTTCGTTCTATTAACCCCTGGTCCGTAAACCTCACACTTCGCCGCGCTATGACCATTTCTTTTACACTTGTTGCAAAATTTGGTGCAGAACCCCGAGTGATACTTTTCACACCTTTGGCATAGCTGCTTCTGATTGTTGTTGTTGTTGCAGTTATTATTGTTGTTGGGATGATTGTTGTAGTTGTTGTTGTTGTTGTTGTTGTTGTTGTTGTTGTTGTTGTTGTTGTTGTTGGGCCGTTTGTTGTAGTTGCGATTGATGTTGCGATTGTTGGGATAATTGTTGCGATTATTTTTGTAATTGCTGTTGTTGTTGTATTGGTGATTCTTATCACCGTTTTCCTCCCACTTTCTTTTGACTTGCTTCACATTGGCCTCTTCAGCAGTCTGTTCTTTAATTCTTTCTTCAATCTGGTTCACTAGTTTGTGAGCCATTCTACATGCCTGTTGTATGGAGGCGGGCTCGTGTGAACTTATATCTTCTTGGATTCTTTCCGGTAATCCTTTCACAAACGCGTCGATCTTCTCTTCCTCATCTTCGAATGCTCCCGGACACAATAGGCACAATTCTGTGAATCGTCTTTCGTACGTGGTAATATCAAATCCTTGGGTTCGTAACCCTCTAAGTTCTGTCTTGAGCTTATTGACCTCGGTTCTGGGACGGTACTTCTCGTTCATCAAGTGCTTGAATGCTGACCACGGTAGTGCGTACGCATCATCTTGTCCCACTTGCTCTAGATAGGTATTCCACCATGTTAACGCAGAACCTGTGAAGGTATGCGTAGCGTACTTCACTTTGTCCTCTTCAGTATACTTACTTATGGCAAACACCGATTCGATCTTCTCGGTCCACCATTTCAATCTGATCGGTCCTTCGGTTCCATCAAATTCCAAAGGTTTGCAGGCAGTGAATTCTTTGTAGGTGCATCCTACACGATTTCCTGTACTGCTAGATCCAAGGTTATTGTTGGTATGTAGCGCAGCCTGTACTGCAGCTATGTTTGAAGCTAGAAAAGTACGGAATTCCTCTTCATTCATATTCACGGTGTGTCGAGTAGTCGGTGCCATTTCCTTCAAAATAGTCAAATGGAACAAGTTAATCATACAGAATATTAAGAGTAGTTAATAGTATTTCGTAGCATAATATGAACTCATTTATAAAAGCTTTTTCTTCATATTAGCGTTTTATAAGTTTAAATTCGGGTAGTACCTACCCGTTAAGTTCATACTTAGTAGCTAATATACAATTCAACTACTACAATTCTATATGAAAAGCTGATTGTAATAATATTTCGCGTTCAAACTTTTATACAATATTTTACAAACTTACAATACCGCTTATTTTACATAAAGCATGAAATATAGCACACAATAACTTTGATACAAGATAGTTGTGAAGATAATTCTAGCTAGTACACAAGTCGTTCAGCAAAGGCAATAAAAACACGTAATTCATACGTCTAGAAACAAGTCATGCATTCTGGTTTTACTAGGACTACTTCCCATCCTTGGTCTTGTGGAACATAACCGTTATGGCCGTTGATAAGACAACGTGTTGTAACGTCGTCAAAGGGACGAGGGTTACGTAATGACCAACAGTCTCGTAATAACCTAAAAACCTCATTTCTTACCCCAATTACCGACTCCGTCACTTGTGGGAACGTTTTGTTTAATAGTTGTAGCCCGATGTTCTTGTTCTCACTTTGGTGAGAAGCGAACATTACTAACCCGTAAGCATAACATGCTTCTTTATGTTGCATGTTAGCCGCTTTTTCTAAATCACGAAGTCCTATATTCGGATATACTGAGTCAAAATAATTTCTTAACCCGTTGCGTAAAATAGCATTTGGGTTCCCCGTAATATATGCGTCAAAGTAAACACATCGTAACTTATGGATTTCTCAATGTGATATCCCCCATCTTTCGAACGAAAGCCTTTTATAAACCAAGGCATTCTTGGAACGTTCTTCAAATGTCTTACAAACTGATCTCGCCTTAAATAGTTGTGTCGAGGAATTCTGACTGACTCTAGACAAGATTTCATCAATCATGTCTCCGGGTAGGTCTCTTAAAATATTGGGTTGTCTATCCATTTTGTGTTTTTATACTGTAAAATAGACAAGAGTTAGATTCATAAAAAAATACTTATTAATACAAGCAATTTTTACATATATCATAAAGCATAAGCACACGATATTACATATATTACACCACACGAATACAACTATCTTATTCCGACTCGCTCGTTTTTTCTTGTTCGGTTTTGGTTCGTTTTGCCAAGTTTCTAGGGATATGTGATGTTCCCCTAATACGAGCCGTCATTGTCCACATTGGTTTAGAAAAACCTGGTGGTTTAGAGGTTCCCGGGTCATTGTTACAATTTAAGGACTTCGGGGGTTGACGATACATATAAAGTTCATCGGGGTTGGAATTAGATTTCTCTATTTTTATGCCCTTTCCCTTATTATTTTCTTTTGCCTTTTTAAATTCAGTTGGGGTAATTTCTATAACATCATTGGAATTCTCGTCGGAATCCGATTCATCGGAGAATTGGTAATCCTCCCAATATTTTGCTTCCTTGGCGGAAACACCATTGACCATAATTAACCTTGGTCGGTTGGTTGAGGATTCTCTTTTACTTAACCGTTTTATTATTTCCCCCACCGGTTCTATTTCTTCTTCCGGTTCCGATTCTTCTTCCGGTTCCGATTCTTCTTCCGGTTCCGACTCTTCTTCCGGTTCCTCTTCGGGAACTTGTGAATCAGTCCACGAATCATTCCAATTTACATTTGACTCTTCATTATTATTAGGTGAGTCAATGGGACTTGTTCTAGAGGTAGACATCTATCACATAATATCAAACACGTTAAGAGATTAATATATCACATAATATTCATATGTTAAAAATATATAGTTTCCAACAAAAATGTTAAGCAATCATTTTTAAAGAAAACACGGTCGAAGTCCAGACTCACTAATGCATCCTAACAAACTCAATAAGATACACTAATGCAAATTTTCTGGTTCTCTAAGACCAACGCTCGGATACCAACTGAAATGTCCCGTTCTTATTGATTAAAAACGTTCCATATTAATTGATTTCGTTGCGAGGTTTTGACCTCTATATGAGACATTTTTCAAAGACTGCATTCATTTTTAAAACAAACCATAACCTTTATTTCATAAATAAAGGTTTAAAAAGCTTTACGTAGATTATCAAATAATGATAATCTAAAATATCCTGTTTACACACGACCATTACATAATGGTTTACAATACAAATATGTTACATCGAAATCACTTTCTTGAAAGCAGTTTTTACACAATATCATACAAACATGGACTCCAAATCTTGTCCTTATTTTAGTATGCAACAGCGGAAGCTCTTAGTATTCACCTGAGAATAAACATGCTTTAAACGTCAACAAAAATGTTGGTGAGTTATAGGTTTAACCTATATATATCAAATCGTAACAATAGACCACAAGATTTCATATTTCAATACACATCCCATACATAGAGATAAAAATCATTCATATGGTGAACACCTGGTAACCGACATTAACAAGATGCATATATATGTAAGAAGATCCCCATCATTCCGGGACACCCTTCGGATATGATATAAATTTCGAAGTACTAAAGCATCCGGTACTTTGGATGGGGTTTGTTAAGCCCAATAGATCTATCTTTAGGAATCGCGTCAATTAGGGTGTCTGTTCCCTAATTCTTAGATTACCAGACTTAATAAAAAGGGGCATATTCGATTTCGATAATTCAACCATAGAATGTAGTTTCACGTACTTGTGTCTATTTTGTAAATCATTTATAAAACCTGCATGTATTCTCATCCCAAAAATATTAGATTTTAAAAGTGGGACTATAACTCACTTTCACAGATTTTTACTTCGTCGGGAAGTAAGACTTGGCCACTGGTTGATTCACGAACCTATAACAATATATACATATATATCAAAGTATGTTTAAAATATATTTACAACACTTTTAATATATTTTGATGTTTTAAGTTTATTAAGTCAGCTGTCCTCGTTAGTAACCTACAACTAGTTGTCCACAGTTAGATGTACAGAAATAAATCGATAAATATTATCTTGAATCAATCCACGACCCAGTGTATACGTATCTCAGTATTGATCACAACTCAAACTATATATATTTTGGAATCAACCTCAACCCTGTATAGCTAACTCCAACATTCACATATAGAGTGTCTATGGTTGTTCCGAAATATATATAGATGTGTCGACATGATAGGTCGAAACATTGTATACGTGTCTATGGTATCTCAAGATTACATAATATACAATACAAGTTGATTAAGTTATGGTTGGAATAGATTTGTTACCAATTTTCACGTAGCTAAAATGAGAAAAATTATCCAATCTTGTTTTACCCATAACTTCTTCATTTTAAATCTGTTTTGAGTGAATCAAATTGCTATGGTTTCATATTGAACTCTATTTTATGAATCTAAACAGAAAAGTATAGGTTTATAGTCGGAAAAATAAGTTACAAGTCGTTTTTGTAAATGTAGTCATTTCAGTCGAAAGAACGACGTCTAGATGACCATTTTAGAAAACATACTTCCACTTTGAGTTTAACCATAATTTTTGGATATAGTTTCATGTTCATAATAAAAATCATTTTCTCAGAATAACAACTTTTAAATCAAAGTTTATCATAGTTTTTAATTAACTAACCCAAAACAGCCCGCGGTGTTACTACGACGGCGTAAATCCGGTTTTACGGTGTTTTTCGTGTTTCCAGGTTTTAAATCATTAAGTTAGCATATCATATAGATATAGAACATGTGTGTAGTTAATTTTAGAAGTCAATTTAGAAGGATTAACTTTTGTTTGCGAACAAGTTTAGAATTAACTAAACTATGTTCTAGTGATTACGAGTTTAAACCTTCGAATAAGATAGTTTTATATATATGAATCGAATGATGTTATGAACATCATTACTACCTCAAGTTTAGTAGGTAAATCTACTGGAAGTGACAAGAAATGATCTAGCTTCAAAGGATCTTGGATGTCTTGAAAGTTCTTGAAGTAGGATCATGACACAAAAACAAGTTCAAGTAAGATTTTTACTCGAATTAAGATAGTTTATAGTTATAGAAATTGAATCAAAGTTTGAATATGAATATTACCTTGAATAAGAAAGATAACCTACTGTATATAACAAAGGTTTCTTGATCTTAGATGATTACTTGGAATAGATTAGAAAGCTTGGAAGTAAATTAGTAAACTTGAAGGGATTTTTGAAGTGTTCTTGAAGTGTTCTTCCTATGATGATTATAGCTTGATTCTTGAAGTGATTTTTGATGAAGATGATGATTAACTACTGGAAAAATACGTTCATAATAGTGTATGTGTGTTGAGAGAGAATTAGAAAGAGAATTGGAAGTGAAATGGAGTGAATGATGAGTGGTAATTGGTGAGTGGTGAGTGGGGTTAAAAGGAGTTCTAGTTAGTTGACTAGCTCATGGTAGAAGTTAAAATTGATTAGTCATACATGACATAATCAAGAGTGGAATCCCATGCTAGTTCCTATTGGTATATACTCATAGTAAGTACGTTTTGAAGCTGTGTATAATACGGGTAAGAATACGACTAGAATTCTTGATGAAAGAAAAGAATGGAAAAGTAACTGTAACCATTTTCGTTAAGTATGAGTGTTTTGATATATGTCTTGAAGTCTTCCAAAAGTATTTTAATACATCTAAATACACTACATGTATATACATTTTAACTGTGTCGTTAAGTCATCGTTAGTCGTTACATGTAAGTGTTGTTTTGAAACCTTTAAGTTAACGATCTCAATTAATGTTGTTAACCCATTGTTTATTATATCTAATGAGATGTTAAATTATTATATTATCATGATATTATGATATATTAATATATCTTAATATGATATATATACATTTAAATGTCGTTACAACGATAATCGTTACATATATGTCTCGTTTCGAAATCCTTAAGTTAGTAGTCTTGTTTATATGTATATAACTCATTGTTAATATACTTATGGAGATACTTACTTATCATAATCTCATGTTAACCATATGTATATCCATATATATATCGTCATGTCGTTTTTACAAGTTTTAACGTTCGTGAATCGCCGGTCAACTTAGGTGGTCAATTGTCTATATGAAACATATTTCAATTAATCAAGTCTTAACAAGTTTGATTGCTTAACATGTTGGAAACATTTAATCATGTAAATATCAATCTCAATTAATATATATAAACATGGAAAAGTTCGGGTCACTACACTTGGCGTTCTATTATTCTTGCAGGTCATGATATTCAACAGCTTGGTGTTCAATTTGTTAACTCGTTCGCGAAAAAGATTAGTGTCGACTCAACGGTCTCGTTTTGGAACGATGCGTGGATCAATGGTACCAAACTTAAGCTGCTGTTCCCAAGGCTGTTTCAACTCGAAATCGATAAAGAAGTGGCTGTAAAAGACAGAATATCGGTTGCTGCTGCGTGGCTTGGAGTCTGCTGCTGGACGACATTCAGTTTCTGCTGCTGCCGAATTCATTGGCTCCTGGTCGCGGTTACCATCGGGTAGGACAGGTGATGAGCTTCGTAACCTGCAAAACCTGGTATCAAATTATTCTTTTGCTGCTTCTGGACAGGTTTCGGTCTCATGGGCACTATCAAATGGTGCCTTTTCGGTCAAGGAGCTTTGCAATATTATCGAGAATCAAGTCGGGTCGGGTACTTCTAATACTATGGAAACCTTACGTAACAATCTTGTCCCTAAAAAGCTTGAGGTTTTTGTTTGGAGGTCACTTAAAAAACGCCTCCCGACATTGACCGATCTTGACAAAAAAGGAATTGACTTGAATAGTATTAGATGCCCGTTGTGTGATGATGACATGGAATAGATTGAACATACGTTGGTGTTTTGTAAGCATGCTTTTGAACTTTGGAGTAAAGTGTATTCATGGTGGGGTCTTGGTCATGTTTCTAATCTTAGCATGTCCGAGATTCTTCGTGGCAACACTCCGGCTCCATCCTCGGGGTTGGGTAAGAAGATTTGGCAAGCGGTCGAGTGGGTTTGTGCTTATTTGATTTGGAAAAATAGAAATAACAAAGTGTTTCGTGGGAAGTGTTGGAACATCTCGGTGGCCTTCAATGAGGTACAACTTAAATCTTTCGAGTGGATCTCGCTGCGGTTAAAAAAGAAGAAGATTGATTGGTTGTCATGGTTAAACGTCCCAAGCATGTACTTGAGGATTTCTTAAATAGTTTAGATTGTAATTTTGTTGGTCTGTATCTTGTTTTGGTTTGCTGTCTCCGCAACCATTGATTCGTGTAATTTTCACAACCCTTCCTTTTTTCGGGTTGTCATGTCTGTATCCGTATTATTTTGTGGTATAAAATTTCTACTTTTCAAAAAAAAAAAAAAAAAAAAAAAAACAAAAGTATAAGCATAGTTATCAACAAAAGCATAGTGAAAAACTTGTAGTAGGAGAAAAAATGGACCACACTACTCTTCTTATCAGTTATCACCAAAAATAAGGTGTCCTGTCATTCTGATTTTGACATTTTCCACTTGTGACTTTGAGTATTCACTTCATATTAGAAAGAAAAAAAAACAACAAAGCCAAGAAACATGGATATTGTATGTGATTTTACCAATGCTCCTTAGTGCACGCAGTGTCCGAAGTCGGATCCACCGTCCAATTCCCTGCAGCCCCTGAAATGAATACCAACCCACCGTCTTGTCTATTTTGGCGTCAGTTGTCCATCGTCGGTATACCGTCGGTGATTTTATGTGTTTGTTTTAATCAATCTATTTTCTATTGTTAAACGACATATTATTTTCCAGAATTTGAATCAAAAACACCGAACGACACTCTACTTAAATCAATTTTAGAGTCCATTTTTGACCTCGAAATTGACACTGAAAATGGACTATAGACGCCTTCTGCTCTTAATTATTTTCTGTTAAACAGTCATGCCCTCGGATTGATCCAGGTTTCCTCCAAGGCAGTAGTTGAGGGCGGGTTATGCAACGGGAGATGATCACGTGGATGGTTTAGTCCCTCATTGGTGATCTCAAACTGCTGGTAAAAAATATATGGCATGTACCATCTACATCTGTCTTACTTAGACCATGTGTTACACATTAAAGCCACGCCCGTGGGATCCGAGGTGGCACAAAAGTCACGCCTCAGATTGGGCTTACGCAGGTTGGGATTGGGCGTGAGGGAGAAACCAACGGGAAGGAAAGATGGCATGGGGGCACGTGAGCCGATCGATTGGTTTTTTTTGTTTTTATCAATCTTAATATATTATTTATTATCCTTTTTTTACCCCAACTTACCAATTATATTTTTACCACATTAACAACACACCCCTCATCCACACTACCGTAACTCAACATTTTCAACCAACACCACGACGTCATAAAAAAATACCCGCACCACCAGCTCACACACTTCATCGTAGCAGATTGTCTTATGCTTAATGAAGTATTAGTCATAATCCCAAAAGTTTTCAGTTGAATTCAATACGGAGTATTTCTGGAAACACATTAAACTACAACAGTCAACGATGGAGAAAACCAAATATTGTCAAAGTGGAATAGATTACCAGAGTACACCCGTCCATTTTTAGAAACATTCTGCTCCGTAGTTAGATTTCAAGATAATACCACTTGCATTAATAAACCAAACAGACAAATTAGTTAGAGATATTCTATTTTCACGTAATAACACAAAATTGTTTATCTGATGACATTTAATAAAATAGAGGAAGTTTGCCTGGTGGTATTGTTTAAAAAGACTGTCAATCTTCTCTGTCGTTTTATGCTTAATGATTTAACTTTTTTAACTATAATATTGAAAGTTTCTATTCTACCATTATAATATTATTATCACTGGCGACTATATGACCAAAACTCAAAGGGGTAGTAAAATGACGAAAATACCCTCATGTGTGTTTCACATGAGGTCACTTAATGGAGCTTTACTAACGTACGTCAAATTTAGGGACCAACTGCGCAACATGTTCAATCATCAGAAACATTTGTGTCAGAAAAATACATTAAGTCCATACGAACAAATTTTAAGGGCCAATCACCGCGCAACATGTGCAAACATTAGGGACATTGGCGTCAGGAATATACTATAAGTCCATACGTACAATTTTTAACAAATTTTAGAGACCAACCCATTATAATTATAATTGTACATTATTAGTTTGTATACTACAAATTCGAATACAAAAAAATGTAAATCAACATGTTCAGTAAAAATATTACCACCCTAGGAACAAGGATAAAAATATGTGAGGGCAAGAATGCACTTTGGCTCCCCGCAACAAAATTGAAATTTGTAGCCATTTGAATTGCGGTCGTCTAGTCTTTTAAATTAACTAAATCGGAGTTAGTATGTAAGATAAATGCCGAAAATTGTGAGAGCTCGCAGATTCCGCGAGCCTTCGCCATTTTGGACATATCTTTTTTTCATTCGAACTCCGATTTAGTCGATTTAAAAGTCAAAACGTTCGTAACTCAAAAACTTTCGTATTCATATTCATATATATACTTTTAAAAGAACTTAACTACATACAATAGTGATCATGGTCAACCAATAAACAAGTTAAACCTCTAATTATATAATACAGTGAATAGTGATTTCTACATGCTCAATGAATAATTCCCTCACCGCGTGTAATATATATATATATATATATATATATATATATATATATGTGTGTGTGTGTGTGTGTGTGTGTGTGTGTGTGTCACATTGTAATTTGTTTTCTTATAACTATATATATATATATATATATATATATATATATATATATATATATATATATATATATATATATATATCATTTACTTTTATAATTATATTTACAATTACAATTATTATTGTAGCCACTACCATTATGATATGTCAAATGTCAATTTTTGGTAGTTGCTCGAATTGCAAGATTTCTACGAAAATGGGGAATAGTTTGAGTTATACATATATGAATAAATAAAGATAATAAATAAACTCATGATTGTGATCGATGATGGTGGGGTTCTTACATTTTTAGATCATTCATTTCAACCTATCATCGACTTAATTTGATGCCCAGCAGATTCCTTTTGGTAGGTCTCCACTTTAATTACTCCATATATTTTCACCAATAATTTTGATAAATTCATTATATTTATATAATGACGAAAGTTATCTAAGCGTAAATTGTCAATCGTTAAATGAATACGGTTTTTCCTGTTCAGGTTGTTCGAGGAAGAGAAATACCTATAGTCAAAATCAAATGTATGCGATCAAACCGAGCTATTTGATGATTGTTTTTGACGTTTTTCTCTGATACCCTAAAATATATTTCTAGTGAGGTTTGAACATGAGAACGTAAATTGTTAATAATACAAATTTTGCAAAATTTCACAATTTGACCATATCTTTTCTACATACTTCGATTTATTTATTTATTTTTTGAGAGGCAAGTAATTTATATATTAGATAACAAAAGAAAAAAGAACTAGCCACAAGTTAGCGAATACAACACAACAAGCGACCATGAACATCAACCTTAATCAAATCACTTAACTGAATAACCCTTACACCAAAAATACACAACCCGAAATACTACGAACTTGAACTCGAAGGATACACTCTAAAAACTAACTAGTTTACCATGAAAAACATGATAAATATATAAGCTTGGATCGACGGATGCAGTAAGTCTTTTAAGTTTCAGAGTTAGAGGATGAAATATCTTCGTCATCACTCCGATTTAGTTGATTAAAAAACTCAAACGTTCATATCTCGAAGAGCCACACATTTCACTACATACTCAAATTGGGTGGGTGGGTGGGTTGGGGGGGGGGGGGGGGGGGGGGGGAATACCTAGCCACTTAAAAGTTCCGCCCTTTATTAAGAGCACGGGGAGTCATACGTCGCCGGGACCCCGACGTTCAGCTACTTCGACTGACGTTTTGACTCCAGCGTTTGCTTTGAGACTTTAAAATTTAGAATATAATTTAAAACTCGTTTAGTGCTCGAGCACGAGCTTGAGCTTCATATCTCGAGTTTGGACAAGTTCGCGAGCCTAAACGAGCTTTTAATTTATATGCACAATAATACTTTTTTTATAATATAATATATAATTTTATATAGTTATATACTCCGTAATAGTTACTATTATATCAACAATACTTGAAAGATAATAGTAACTTTTATTATATGTAGATGAAAATTAAAAAAACAATAAATATGAAATATATATATTTTTAAATAATATAAAGAAACATAAGGTTATGTAATTAACGAGTCGATCTCGAGCTTGTAAAATAACAAACGAGCCGAGCTCGAATTTAAAATATTCGAGCCAAGCTCGAGCTCTATGAAATGTAAACGAACCGATCTTGAGCTTGGCCGAGCTCGGGCTGGATCGGCTCATTTACACCCCTGATAAAAACTAACAAGTTTATTAGTTTACTTAAGGATTTATAGCATGTTACATCAACATAATTAAGGTCCACATTATTTGAACAACTTGTGGACTGTGGTTAGTTGATTGGGTATGTTAGGTTATATAGTTGGCATGAAAGTGGAACCTACTGGCTTAGATGATATTGACATGGCTAAACTTGTGTATATGCTTTTTATATTTATTTTATTAGCCAAAAAATCCTTTCATGGGTTGCACCCTTATCATCCCGCTTTCAAGTTTATAATGTAGTTAGTCGCGTCTCAACCATTCGTGTTCATTGTATGCACATATTGTACTGTTATCTTTATTGAGTAATTCAAAAGCTTGCATTTCAAAAAAAAAAAAAAAATTAATTTAGTCAATCGACAATAGTCACTATATTAAAGGTTTCAAGTATACAAAATGAAATCCCCCATAAGCAAATGCATACAATTTATACAAATGAGGTGGAGGGAAGGGGGATGCTAGGGGTGTCTGGTCACCCTCAACCATCCCAAAATTTACCATATTAACTATTAGACAAAAATGATGAATGATATCGAAGGTATTTTCGTCTTTTCGCTTCCACCCCCCCCTTTCAACTAAATTCCATTTCACCACAAAACACCCCCACACTGGCACACTTTGTCCAAAATTTAAAATCGACCCTCAAAACAGGAGGGTAGAGTGTCAAATAAACATTTTTATAAAACGCTAAATATTTGAGGTACTTTTCATACACATTGATTTTTTACTCACAGGCTCCGTAACTATTTTCATCAATTAACAACAAACACATATGAGTCTTATAGTTATTTTTTAATTATGTAGTGATTTTTTGGATATATCTCACTAAATCTTCTACTCTTAAATCATACGAAGTGTTAATATAAGATAATGACTTAATTGAGTTAAATTTTCAAAAAGTCAACAATTTCATAGCGAAACGCGAAGATGCACATATATTGTTAATTTAAAATAACATTTAAATCTTTGACGGGTTATACCTTTTAGTTCGACTCGATTTGCGCTTCAAAGACATGATCGTGAGCCACGAAATAATTTTACAAAGTAAACACAATAAAATACATTGAAAACCGAACCCACGACGCTAAGCGAAGGTTCCAAAACTAGTTCACACTAATATATTACATTGTGTTATCGGTCAATCTTTAACTAATATCTTTGTATTATTTTTTTTTCTTCAGTAATATTCTCCTTTTTTTTGAAGTTGCGGACATAGCTTAACGGTTCCGCTCATGTATTTTGTGTCATGTGATAGGGATCATGAGTTCGATCCTTAGGATGACATGATTTTCTTTAAAATAATTGAACACCAATAATGGTGGTATATATATTGACCCTATAGGGAGGTTTTACTGAATTCGTTCGCGGACCTCTACCCAGGAACACTGCCCCGAATGAATGTGTTCCCGGATACCGTCGGTCGGGTTCAAATTTCCGCCAAGACGTGTGTGATACGTGCAAATGATGAGAATCGTTGAAATAAACGATCTACTAATGCCAAAAAATCGCCGTTCAAAAAAAAAAAATATATTCTCCTTTCTCTAGTTTCTAGTTTTTCATTTATTAGTTTATTTAAGTCATCGAGAGTGCGGCAAGATTGTTCCATGTCCATCACACCGGTCCTTGAATATACTCGGTTGTTAGAAGTGCGATTATTTGCTAACCAATTAAATTAAAAAATATTGTTTCACTTTGCACAAATTAAAATGAATCTCAATCTAAGAAGACGATAAAACAAACACTAACATTTTTTTTGTGTGGTTGTGCCTAATTTTTTTTAACTCCTCCAACTAGGTCACTTGTGAAAATATTACTGAAATTTACTTCTTGTAGCATACATTTTGATTTTTTCTTTTTGATTAGGTTATTAATAGTGCTAATTTCATATTTATCGTAACTATTTGTAGACCAAATTAGCCACCTTTAACGTTAGATTCTGGTCCAACTCTGTTGGTGCATTATAAGTCCCCGAGTTCATTACGATCAAGTTAATATGCGTTAACGTTTAACTTTCACTGCAAGAATGCAACCGCACGGATGCAGAATGCATCCGTACGGGTACACCGGGCAACCGCACGGTTGCAAGATGCAACCACACGGTTGCACACGCTGTAAGTATATAGAGGCCAATTCAGGTTCATTGTTAGGGTTACATATCCTAAGCATTCCTAAGAGTCTAAACCGAATCCCTGGTCGTCTAGCATTCGTTTGGGTTGATCTTAATCATCCTAAAGTCGTATAACATCCTAAGACCAAAGGTGATTTGTTTGTTTTGATGGTAAAACCCAATATCGAGTTATTCCGCACTCGATAATGAAGATTAGATCGTATAATCCTGTTTAAACGATCCTACAACCTCTAATATAGGTAAGGATAAATTAGTTAATCGACAATAGAAACTATGTTTAGTATGGATATATTTACTTGTAAAATTATAGTTGTATTGGTTAGGAGTGTTTACAAAACTGTCAAACCGTGCAAACCAGCTGAATCGTATCAATTTAGTTGGTTCAGTTCAGTTTTGGATCTAGAGGTACAGCAGCCGTTGTAAAAATCGCAAAACTCTGTCCGGTTTACGGTTTTATTATGCCATCGACAAGCTAACTTGTATCGGTCTATTAATCAATATTGTACTTTATTATTAATTATATATAATATATACTATATACATATACATCATATATGAATTTAAATTCATATACTGGATCACCTTACTTACTACATGAGTTTTTAGAATGAATCTAGCAATATAATTTAGAAACTAATTTTATTCTTGTGATGACCCGTCCAATTCCATTTGGACGAATACATCATTCATCGATTTCACAGTGAGGTACTGACCTCTACATGATACGTTTTGTAAACATTGCATTCTTTTGAAAAGGCACACCATAATTGAATATCAAATTCCAAGGTTTTTGACGTTTGATGATTTCTATATATAGACAATCACCGTAATTAATAGTTTACAATACTACATCCGTTGATAATGCAGTCAAAATAAGATACATGGTGATGATTTTGTGAATGCAATGTTTTCTCGAATAAAGCATGTATGACTCCATGCACATAGCTTGTATCACATATAAGCAAACAGCGAAAGACTTCTAGGAACCTGAGAATAAACATGCTTAAAAGTGTCAACACAAATGTTGGTGAGTTCATAGTTTTAATGTTGCGCATAATCTGTATGTAAAGGTGGATCACAAGATTTCAGTTGTTTCATCCAGAAACGTTTATCAAAATATTCTACAAAATTGAGCACCCTGGTAACTAAACTTTAACGTTATTATAAGTACCCCTGTTTTAACATACATGCAACCAACATGTACAATACACGCAATCCAACGTGTATTAACCTCAAATAGCATACGTCTGTTTTATAGTTCAGGCTAGGGTTTCTATACCTGGAACAGACGGGGATGTCAAGCCCTATGGATCCATATATAACTACTCGCGCCCAACAGTTCTTATAACCGGCAGTTACTAGTTACCAAAGCTAAGAGATTTTCAGTTCAAACTCAGTGTAGAATTTAGTATGTACTTGTATCCATTGCGTTTAAAATAAAATGCATGTATTCTCAGCCAAAAAATATAGATTGCAAAAGCAATTAAAAAGTGAGCAAATGAAACTCACCTTAGCAGCACATAAGGTCATTCACCGAAATGTGATCGAAACTCGGAATGCAAAATAACCGTAGATCTCAACCTAGAGAACATATGTTGGTCAATACATGTCTAACAAACTAGGTCGAGTCATAGTGTATCACAATCCTAATGCTCGAGACCGACATGCAAAAGTTAACAATAGTCATCTCAAAAGTCAACCTGACCCAATATGATCTTTAAATCTATACATGTTTATTAACATAGTATAAGTCTTGATAATTGAACGAATTTATAGTTTATCAAACTCAAAATATTACTTATTTCAGGAGTTATATTATATTTGAATTATCATGGCAATAGAACATGTTTTATTATTTCACATAGTTTTTCAATACTTGTAAAATCAGATTATAGTGTTTATAAAGCCTTAAAACATGATAAGACAGTCAACTTTGACAATTTTTCAATAAAACGAGACGTACCTTATATAGAAATTCATTTACTCGATTAGTAATATCTAAAAATCCAATTTATCAATCTCATAGACAAGTTGTTTAAATATTAATTTACAGTTTCAAACACAATTTCAATTAACGTCAAACATAATTCAGTTGACCATATCTTTTAATCCGTTCATCGAAATCACGCGATTTCTAAATGAAAAGTTATTAATTTTTCGATAGCTTTCCAACGACATGCATATCATATACTTTATATCAGTAGCATATGTATCAAATTCGTGATTCATCATAAACCATCTAACGACAAAATTAAAGCATACAAGCATATATACTCGAGCATTAGACATGGATACACCATTAATATATAAAAGATAAGATATGAATGCTCACGTATCAATATTGTGATTCAATATTGTAGGAAAGTACGTAGACGCAACGGAAATAATAAACGCTAGGTTGACCTCACGAACAATACCCCCGAACAATACCCCCGAACAATACCCATATCTTCCATATCTATAACCCATATTCTCCTTAGCTCTATCCCGCTCAAAACTCGTTTTGAAAATAACCCGCTCATAACTTCGTCGTAATATTTTATGTAATAATAATACTATTAATAATAATGCAACTTAATAATAATACTAAGATTAATAATAATCTTAATAATAATAATAATAATAATAATAATAATAATAATAATAATAATAATAATAATAATAATAATAATAATAATAATAATAATAATAATAATAATAATAATAATAATTTATATATATATTGAGAGAGTAGAGAGATATTTGTATGTGTGTTCTCGAGCAAAAATCGTCGAATTTATAGATGTGGCCTGCCTTCAGACCCCATGCGATCGCATGGTTTCTGTGTGTAATGGCAATGCGATCGCATGGCCTAGGATACCAGCTCATTTCCCTTTTGTTTGCTAGTTCGTCGACATAATATTTAAATATATATATAATATATATAATTTTATATAATTATATATATATTATATTATATTCTTGTGCATAGTTGACTTGAAATTTTACTTCCGATAACTTGTACGTTGATGCTCGACTTATGTCCCGATTCCGGTTTCTCGAACGTCCTTTCATATACTTAGAAAACTTGCACTTTACGTTTCGTGACTCGTACATTTGTCAAAATATAGACTTAAATTATCAATAAACTATATTACTCGAATTGTAACTTGTACGTTCGAGTGTTTTGGTCATTCGCTTCTATAAATTAACGTCTTAATATATAATAATATTATTTTAAATCAAAACGTTTTATATCTAAGTTAATATTATATTTTATAACATTTGTAAAATATACATACATTTTCATTTTGAAATAGTGTTTTACTGTAGCAAAATGATTTTTACTGTAGCAAATAGTGGTTTTCGAAAACAATGTAGTTTTTCGGGTATTGTAGCAATTCGAAAATACAGTAGCAAATTAGTGTTTTACTTGTTCATCTTAAACGTTTTAGTTAACTTATCTAAATATCAATCGAATCAATAATCGAATGTTACTATCATTTACTAAATAACTTGAAATTATATATATGTATATATCTTTATTTAATATACATAAATAAGTTTTTAAATACACATTGCAAGTTATTTATAATTAATTTTAATAATTAATATTCCAACTTATTGTAATATATATATATATATATATATATATATATATATATATATATATATATATATATATATATATATATATATATATATATATATATATATATATCTACAAATAGATGTTCGTGAATCGTCGGTCAATAGTCAAAGATTAACTGAATATATAACATTAGTTCAAAAAATATTGAGAATCAATATTACAGACTTTGCTTATCGTGTCGGAAGTATAGAAAGATCAAGTTTAAATTTGGTTTAAAATTTCTGGGTTGTCACAATTCTTATTAATTGTACTAAAAAATCAAAAACAAAGTGCCCCATTTATTATTAACCATAGCCATAGGCCAACAACAGATATTTTAGCTCTCTTGGAAAAAATACACGGATCTACTTTTTACTTCTAAACTTGCCGTCGACTTTCCCGATCTTGTTTTTGAAGCTTTCTTCTTCTTCTCCGGTGCCTTGCCGTCGTCGTCTCCAGGTTCTTTTTCCGGGCTCCCTCTTCTTCACGTTATAGAACTTGGTGCCGCCATCTTCGTCCACCGGCACCTCGCCGGTGGTTCGGCTTTTCTTGCTTTCTGTTGAAATAAGATCGATCACCACCTTCATTTCTTGGCGAATTGAGGTACGTTCTTCTCCTCCACTCTAATTTCTGCTTTCAGGCGGCGATTTAGGGTATGTACGCTCGGGATCTGTTAGTAGGTTCGGTTAGGGGTTGTTTGGTTGTGACCCTTCTTTTCTTGTCGATTGAGGTTGGTTACCTGCGTTTTCGTGGCTTTTGTACTTGATTGAGGTTTTGTTCCTGGGTGGGTGTAGGCGGCGAGTTCCGGTAGGAATTTTATACACTTTTAGGTCAGATTTTGGTTAGGTGCTTATAGTTTAGATCTGCGGGTTTGGTGATTGGTGTGTGTTTTGTGTTGAAAGCTAAGTTTTTCGGCGGTGTGGTGGCAGTCGACTGCTACCTTGTTCTGTTGGTGACTACTGGCGACCATTGTTGGATGCTAGTGGTCACTGGCGGTTCGAGGTGGCTGCTGTTGGTAGGCGGCGGTGACTGCTGTTGGTGCTATTGGTGGCTGCCTAGTGGTCATTAGTGGCTGCTAACGAATGTTGGCTGCAGCTAGTGGTAGCTGAAATGTCCCGTTCTTATTGATTAAAAACGTTCCATATTAATTGATTTCGTTGCGAGGTTTTAACCTCTATATGAGACATTTTTCAAAGACTGCATTCATTTTTAAAACAAACCATAACCTTTATTTCATAGATAAAGGTTTTAAAAAGCTTTACGTAGATTATCAAATAATGATAATCTAAAATATCTTGTTTACACACGACCATTACATAATGGTTTACAATACAAATATGTTACAACAAAATAAGTTTCTTGAATGCAGTTTTTACACAATATCATACAAGCATGGACTCCAAATCTCGTCCTTATTTAAGTATGCGACAGCGGAAGCTCTTAATAATCACCTGAGAATAAACATGCTTAAAACGTCAACAAAAATGTTGGTGAGTTATAGGTTTAACCTATATATATCAAATCATAATAATAGACCACAAGATTTCATATTTCAATACACATCCCATACATAGAGATAAAAATCATTCATATGGTGAACACCTGGTAACCGACATTAACAAGATGCATATATAAGAATATCCCCATCATTCCGGGACACCCTTCGGATATGATATAAATTTCGAAGTACTAAAGCATCCGATACTTTGGACGGAGTTTGTTAGGCCCAATAGATCTATCTTTAGGATTCGCATCAATTAGGGTGTCTGTTCCCTAATTCTTAGATTACCAGACTTAATAAAAAGGGGCATATTCGATTTCGATAATTCAACCATAGAATGTAGTTTCACGTACTTGTGTCTATTTTGTAAATCATTTATAAAACCTGCATGTATTCTCATCCCAAAATATTAGATTTTAAAAGTGGGACTATAACTCACCAACATTTTTGTTGACGTTTTAAGCATGTTTATTCTCAGGTGATTATTAAGAGCTTCCGCTGTCGCATACTTAAATAAGGACGAGATTTGGAGTCCATGCTTGTATGATATTGTGTAAAAACTGCATTCAAGAAACTTATTTTGTTGCAACATATTTGTATTGTAAACCATTATGTAATGGTCGTGTGTAAACAGGATATTTTAGATTATCATTATTTGATAATCTACGTAAAGCTTTTTAAAACCTTTATCTATGAAATAAAGGTTATGGTTTGTTTTAAAAATGAATGCAGTCTTTGAAAAACGTCTCATATAGAGGTCAAAACCTCGCAACGAAATCAATTAATATGGAACGTTTTTAATCAATAAGAACGGGACATTTCAGTTGGTATCCGAGCGTTGTTCTTAGAGAACCAGAATTTTGCATTAGTGTGTCTTATCGAGTTTGTTAGGATGCATTAGTGAGTCTGGACTTCGACCGTGTTTACTTGAAAAATGATTGCTTAACAAATTTTGTTGGAAACTATATATTTTTAACATGTGAATATTATGTGATATATTAATCTCTTAATGCGTTTGATATTATGTGATAGATGTCTACCTCTAGAACAAGTCCCATTGACTCACCTAATAATAATGAAGAGTCAAATGTAAATTGGAATGATTTCGTGGACTGATTCACAAGTTCCCGAAGAGGAACCGGAAGAAGAGTCGGAACCGGAAGAAGAATCGGAACCGGAAGAAGAATCGGAACCGGATGAAGAAATAGAACCGGTGGGGGAAATAATAAAACGGTTAAGTAAAATAAAATCCTCAACCAACCGACCAAGGTTAATTATGGTCAATGGTGTTTCCGCCAAGGAAGCAAAATATTGGGAGGATTACCAATTCTCCGATGAATCGGATTCCGACGAGAATTCCGATGATGTGATAGAAATTACCCCAACTGAATTTAAAAAGGCAAAAGAAAATAATAGGGGAAAGGGCATAAAAATAGAGAAATCTAATTCCAACCCTGATGAACTTTATATGTATCGTCAACCCCCGAAGTCCTTAAGTTGTAACAATGACCCGGGAACCTCTAAACCACCAGGTTTTTCTAAACCAATGTGGAAAACGACGGCTCGTATTAGGGGAACATCATATATCCCTAGAAACTTGGCAAAACGAACCAAAACCAAAGAAGAAGAAACAAGCGAGTCGGAATAAGATAGTTGTATTCGTGTGGTGTAATATATGTAATATAGTGTGCTTATGCTTTATGATATATGTAAAAATTGCTTGTATTAATAAGTATTTTTTTTATGAATCTAACTCTTGTCTATTTTACAGTATAAAAACACAAAATGGATAGACAACCCAATATTTTAAGAGACCTACCCGGAGACATGATTGATGAAATCTTGTCTAGAGTCGGTCAGAATTCTTCGGCACAACTATTTAAGGCGAGATCAGTTTGTAAGACATTCGAAGAACGTTCCAAGAATGCCTTGGTTTATAAAAGGCTTTCGTTTGAAAGATGGGGGATATCACATTGGGAAATCCATAAGTTACGATGTGTTTACTTTGACGCATATATTGCGGAGAACCCAAATGCTATTTTACGCAATGGGTTAAGAAATTATTTTGACTCAATATATCCGAATATTGGACTTCGTGATTTAGAAAAAGCGGCTAACATGCAACATAAAGAAGCATGTTATGCTTACGGATTAGTAATGTTCGATTCTCATCAAAGTGAGAACAAGAACATCGGGCAACAACTATTAAACAAAACGTTCCCACAAGTGACGGAGTCGGTAATTGGGGTAAGAAATGAGGTTTTTAGATTGTTACGGGACTGTTGGACATTACGTAACCCTCGTCCCTTTGACGACGTTACAACACGCTGTCTTATCAACGGCCATAACGGTTATGTTCCACAAGACCAAGGATGGGAAGTAATCCTAGTAAAACCAGAATGCATGACTTGTTTCTGGACGTATGAATTACGTGTCTTTATTGCCTTTGCTGAACGACTTGTGTACTAGCTAGAATTATCTTCACAACCATCTTGTATCAAATTTATTGTGTGTTATATTTCATGCTATATGTAAAATAAGCGGTATTGTAAGTTTGTAAAATATTGTGTAAAAGTTTGAACGCGAAATATTATTATAATCAGTTTTTCATATAGAATTGTAGTAGTTGAATTGTATATTAGCTACTAAGTATGAACTTAACGGGTAGGTACTACCCGAATTTAACCTTATAAAACGCTAATATGAAGAAAAAGCTTTTAGAAATGAGTTCATATTATGCTACGAAATACTATTAACTACTCTTAATATTCTGTATGATTAACTTGTTCCATTTGACTATTTTGAAGGAAATGGCACCGACTACTCAACTACAACAATCATCCCAACAACAATAATAAACGCAACAACAACAACAATCAGAAGCAGCTATGCCAAAGGTGTGAAAAGTATCACTCGGGGTTCTGCACCAAATTTTGCAACAAGTGTAAAAGAAATGGTCATAGCGCGGCGAAGTGTGAGGTCTACGGACCAGGGGTTAATAGAACGAAAGGAACAAATGGTGTCGGAATGAGTAATGGCGGAGCAAGTAGTGTCGGAGCAAGTTATGCCAATGTAGTTTGTTATAAATGTGGAAAACCGGGCCACATTATTAGAAATTGCTCGAACCAGGAGAACACGAATGGACAAGGCCGCGGAAGAGTTTTCAATATTAATGCGGCAGAGGCACAGGAAGACCCGGAGCTTGTTACGGGTACGTTTCTTATTGACAATAAATCTGCTTACGTTTTATTTGATTCGGGTGCGGATAGAAGCTATATGAGTAGAGATTTTTGTGCTAAATTAAGTTGTCCATTGACGCCTTTGGATAGTAAATTTTTACTCGAATTAGCAAATGATAAATTAATTTCAGCAGATAATATATGTCGGAATCGAGAAATTAAACTGGTTAGCGAAACATTTAAGATTGATTTGATACCAGTAGAGTTAGGGAGTTTTGATGTGATAATCGGGACTGGTTGAAAGAAGTGAAAGCAGAGATCGTTTGTTACAAAAATGCAATTCGCATTATACGAGAAAAAGGAAAACCCTTAATGGTGTACGGAGAAAAGGGCAACACGAAGCTACATCTTATTAGTAATTTGAAGGCACAAAAACTAATAAGAAAAGGTTGCTATGCTGTTCTAGCACACGTCGAGAAAGTACAAACTGAAGAAAAGAGCATCAATGATGTTCCCATTGCAAAAGAATTTCCCGATGTATTTCCGAAAGAATTACCAGGATTACCCCCACATCGATCCGTTGAATTTCAAATAGATCTTGTACCAGGAGCTGCACCAATAGCTCGTGCTCCTTACAGACTCGCACCCAGCGAGATGAAAGAACTGCAAAGCCAATTACAAGAACTTTTAGAGCGTGGTTTCATTCGACCAAGCACATCACCGTGGGGAGTTCCTGTTTTGTTTGTCAAGAAGAAAGATGGTACATTCAGGTTGTGTATCGACTACCGAGAGTTGAACAAACTTACCATCAAGAACCGCTACCCACTACCGAGAATCGACGACTTATTTGATCAACTACAAGGCTCGTCTGTTTATTCAAAGATTGACTTACGTTCCGGGTATCATCAAATGCGGGTGAAAGAAGATGATATTCCAAAGACTGCTTTCAGAACACGTTACGGTCATTACGAGTTTATGGTCATGCCGTTTAGTTTAACTAATGCACCAGCTGTGTTCATGGACCTTATGAACCGAGTGTGTGGACCATACCTTGACAAGTTTGTCATTGTTTTCATTGATGACATACTTATTTACTCAAAGAATGACCAAGAACACGGTGAACATTTGAGAAAGGTGTTAGAAGTATTGAGGAAGGAAGAATTGTACGCTAAGTTTTCAAAGTGTGCATTTTGGTTGGAAGAAGTTCAATTCCTCGGTCACATAGTGAACAAAGAAGGTATTAAGGTGGATCCGGCAAAGATAGAAACTGTTGAAAAGTGGGAAACCCCGAAAACTCCGAAACACATACGCTAGTTTTTAGGACTAGCTGGTTACTACAGAAGGTTCATCCAAGACTTTTCCAGAATAGCAAAACCCTTGACTGCATTAACGCAAAACACATGTTATATATCTATATGATATGCTAACTTAATGATTTAAAACCTGGAAACACGAAAAACACCGTAAAACCGGATTTACGCCGTCGTAGTAACACCGCGGGCTGTTTTGGGTTAGTTAATTAAAAACTATGATAAACTTTGATTTAAAAGTTGTTATTCTGAGAAAATGATTTTTATTATGAACATGAAACTATATCCAAAAGTTATGGTTAAACTCAAAGTGGAAGTATGTTTTCTAAAATGGTCATCTAGACGTCGTTCTTTCGACTGAAATGACTATCTTTACAAAAACGACTTGTAACATATTTTTCCGACTATAAACCTATACTTTTTCTATTTAGATTCATAAAATAGAGTTCAATATGAAACCATAGCAATTTGATTCACTCAAAACGGATTTAAAATGAAGAAGTTATGGGTAAAACAAGATTGGATAATTTTTCTCATTTTAGCTACGTGAAAATTGGTAACAAATCTATTCCAACCATAACTTAATCAACTTGTATTGTATATTATGTAATCTTGAGTTACCATAGACACGTATACAATGTTTCGACCTATCATGTCGACACATCTATATATATTTCGGAACAACCATATACACTCTATATGTGAATGTTGGAGTTAGCTATACAGGGTTGAGGTTGATTCCAAAATATATATAGTTTGAGTTGTGATCAATACTGAGATACGTATACACTGGGTCGTGGATTGATTCAAGATAATATTTATCGATTTATTTCTGTACATCTAACTGTGGACAACTAGTTGTAGGTTACTAACGAGGACAGCAGACTTAATAAACTTAAAACATCAAAATATATTAAAAGTGTTGTAAATATATTTTGAATATACTTTGATATATATGTATATATTGTTATAGGTTCGTGAATCAACCAGTGGACAAGTCATACTTCCCGACGAAGTAAAAATATGTGAAAGTGAGTTATAGTCCCACTTTTAAAATCTAATATTTTGGGATGAGAAACATGCAGGTTTTATAAATGATTTACAAAATAGACACAAGTACGTGAAACTACATTCTATGGTTGAATTATCGAAATCGAATATGCCCCTTTTTATTAAGTCTGGTAATCTAAGAATTAGGGAACAGACACCCTAATTGACGCGAATCCTAAAGATAGATCTATTGGGCCTAACAAACCCCATCCAAAGTACCGGATGCTTTAGTACTTCGAAATTTATATCATATCCGAAGGGTGTCCCGGAATGATGGGGATATTCTTATATATGCATCTTGTTAATGTCGGTTACCAGGTGTTCACCATATGAATGATTTTTATCTCTATGTATGGGATGTGTATTGAAATATGAAATCTTGTGGTCTATTATTATGATTTGATATATATAGGTTAAACCTATAACTCACCAACATTTTTGTTGA
Organism: Rutidosis leptorrhynchoides; assembly: GCF_046630445.1. Taxonomy (NCBI): domain Eukaryota; kingdom Viridiplantae; phylum Streptophyta; class Magnoliopsida; order Asterales; family Asteraceae; genus Rutidosis; species Rutidosis leptorrhynchoides. The sequence goes on from NC_092336.1 coordinate 98,189,279, forward strand.
CGTTTTAAGCATGTTTATTCTCAGGTGATTATTAAGAGCTTCCGCTGTCGTATACTTAAATAAGGACGAGATTTGGAGTCCATGCTTGTATGATATTGTGTAAAAACTGCATTCAAGAAACTTATTTTGTTGTAACATATTTGTATTGTAAACCATTATGTAATGGTCGTGTGTAAACAGGATATTTTAAATTATCATTATTTGATAATCTACGTAAAGCTTTTTAAAACCTTTATCTATGAAATAAAGGTTATGGTTTGTTTTAAAAATGAAGGCAGTCTTTGAAAAACGTCTCATATAGAGGTCAAAATCTCGCAACGAAATCAATTAATATGGAACGTTTTTAATCAATAAGAACGGGACATTTCAGTAGCTGGCAGCTGACAGTGGTACTAGTGGGGGTTGTTGGCCGCTGGTTACTATTATGGCGGCTGGTGTTTGCTGGTGACTATTGGTTTTGTCGGCAGACACCGGTGAACGCCAGTTGTTGTTTTGATTGTCGGAATCTGCGGGTTTGTAATTGTTCTCAAAAATTGGCGGGGATGACTGATTCCTATATGGTGCGATTCTGGTTTTGTTCTGTTTTATGCTGCTCGTCTAGTTCGTTCGCTTCATTTGACCGTCGCTGAATCTATTCGGGTGGGCTCGGTGTCGTTGCCGACGTTGTCGACTTGGTTGACATCGAAAAACGAATGTTTGCTGGGGTTTCTCTCGGGGTCGTATTGTATGCCCGTTCGATGATTGGTACTTACTCGATAAATTTGTTTGGGTTTTTTTCGGAGACGAGAGATTTTCTTGGTTTGCAGGCCTCGGTTAGGTGCTCTCGGATTGCCCGGTGAACGTTTTGGTTGTGTGGTTCTTGAAGAGTGACAGACTTGAGATTAGATACGGGATCGGGTTTATATATGTATTTAGGTTTTTTTGTCTGGTGGTTGTTACTAGTTTGTTTGTTCTTTTCACACTTTCAATTTGCCCGCTCTACTTTCAATTCGGTCGTCTAGGTAGTATATGACGTTTAGAGCGAGTGTCAATGTTGTATTCCCACTACAGATCTGCAGGATCTGCAATGTTGTACCACCGGTTCTTTGAACCTTATATGTGTGTGTGTGTATATATATATATATATATATATATATATATATATATATATATATATATATATATATATATATTGAACCAAAAAAAAGTGCCCCGTTTATTTATTATTATTATTTTTGGCAAATAACGAAATTTTAATAAATAACGAAAAACGTTTTCGAAAAAAACGTCTTCAACGAAGAATATAAGGGAAAAATCCCCGATGAAAATTGTATCTAGAAAGCGGTAATACAAAACGGACTATCTATACTGAATCTCATCTATCGAAACGTATAAGAACTAAGAAACAAAATTGGGCCAAAACTAAAACCAAAAAGCTCGCTAAAACACCAATCTAGACTCAACGATACCCTACAAAAGGAAACCATAACAAACAACACCAATTAATTAAGGACCGACCTTAATTAATTTGCCTTCAGAGATTTCCCGTCGAATATGTTTACCAGACCAATTCTCAATCTTGAAAGAGACCACATTTGAGATACTGTCTCCAATCAAGTTGCCCGACGAAGGAGGGATAAACCCTTGATCCTCTAATCTTTGAAAAAACCTTTATTCAAAGTGCCCCATTGACAACCCCACTTACAATGACTATCAAAAAAACTCTTTGCGAGCTTCTTGCCAATCAAGTACCCACTTACGATACACCGTTTTAAGTGTTGAGCAAGGACATTAATATCACTAAATCCGTCTTTACAATAGATCACCCTGTTTACTAGATCATGTATAACGAAATACTACTAATCAATATAACGTGTACAATTACTTAATGTGACCCTTTGTTATGCCTATCTTGTCATAAACCGAGACAAATATACACAAAATGATATTTAAATAAAAGAAAGAAAAAGTAGAACTCAAAATTAAAAAACCGGTCAAACCGGACAAAACCATCCAGCAAAAACCGGTCAAACCGGACAAAACCATCCAGCAAAACAACTACTCGGTCTGATCTGGTTTGATATATGTTAAAACTGTAAACGCCGATTTGATTTGAGATTTAGTCAGAACCGGATCAAACCAGGCCGTAAACACCACAAGTATTGGTTTAGCATTGGAAACTTAAATAGATGGTTTTAAGGTTACAACCAACTAAAAGAATAAAATAACATACTCGTATTGTTTATCAATTAAATATTTAAAGACGATGCGAAAATAAACTTGCCGGAGTATTATATATTATTTATTGGATAAGGAACAATATCTATATTTTAATTTCAGGAAATAAAAAAATAAAGGAAGTGAAATAGTGGCATCACCTTTATCAATATAATAAATAGCAGTAATATGTTTGAGCTTGCAAGTCACCCTTCCATTGCCAAATAGTCAATTATTCAATTCAAGGGGCTATATCAAATGTTATTAAATGTATCGCAAAGTTATTCCTTCAACTAGCTACTGTTTTGAATATTTCAATTCTAAATTCTGATTGATTGCAAAACTTTATTACGATAATGGGTTACAATAAAGAAGTCTCCATCTTATTATTATTTACTTTTGACCAAATTAATGTTGGGACACAGGTCCCTTAACTCAAATGACAAAATATACATACGAATGAACTTTTATGTAGTTGATACGCAAAATAAAAGAAAGGAACAATTTAACGTAAAGACTACATTACTACTATTTCACTTCTCAAATTCATTTTACAAAGGCTGTTTAAAAAGCCATGAAAATAAAACTCACACCACACCACGTTTCCAAATAAGTTGGTAACCATTCACCCATGATCTCCAACACACACTCATATCCTCTTTCTATTATAATCGGTCATAAGCAAATACCGATTCCAATTAATCCACGTTCACTAATTCAACCTATTTGGCCAAATACTTACCAAACTATTATTATAACCATAGCTTATAAAACATTAAATACTATCCAAATTAATTAGCATAATACATTTAAACCAAAACGTATATTATAAACCGATTAAAACCAACAATCACCCCCTTAATCGGTTCATTAGCACTACTCGTTCATCACAACTGTAACATATAACGTAGCTCTTCCAGACACGTTCAACACCATCTCGACTCACCCGGACTCCCGACCTCTTTCCCGGTCACGTCCACAGCCATCTCCGTTTGAACTTCCATAGCCACAATGTATACATCGTGTGTCTTCTTCATTTCACAAACTTGTTCCAAGAGCCTTTTATACCTCCCAAAAAACAAGCCGAACACGCTATCACGTTTTCTTGTACCTTCACCGGTTAGTCTCTTATCATGAACAAGTTTTTGACAATTTCTCAACACCCATTACAACTTCAACTATCATGATCAAACTACTCCAAGAAACTCTTCACACCACCCAAGAAAACAAATCCCGACCACAGGCTATCACGATTTCTTGTCCCAGGTCTAGTTTCTTCTCATGAGCAACATGATCCTAGTTGAACATGCACCTTAGCTCTTGATACCAATTGTTGGGACACAGGTCCCTTAACTCAAATGACAAAATATAAATACGAATGAACTTTTATGTAGTTGATACGCAAAATAAAAGAAATGAGCAATTTAACGTAAAGACTACATTGCTACTGCTTCACTTCTCAAATTCATTTTACAAAGGCTGTTTAAATAGCCATGAAAATAAACTCACATCCAGGGCCAAACCTGGGGGTGGGCCACAAGTGCGACCGCACTGGGCATCAAGATTTAAGGGGCATCATCTAACTCTTCCATTGCAACAACTATATCTATAATGTTCTCGTTACACACTTCACCTTTCACACCACGATCTCACACCACAAACAAATCGCAACATCATAAGAACACTTCCCATATTATTAACAACATCAAATACCAACCAGATAATGTAGGCGTATGGATCAAGGTAGATAGGAATCGGAACAGACATATCAATCACCAACCGTCAAAACCAATCCTAACAAGAACTCTTGATTTCGATTTACCTCCTGTTAACCGTTCGTCTTCTAACCCTAATCCGATAAGAACACATGATTCTGATTTTCCTCCTCTTTATCATTTGTTGGTACGATTTTCCGTATAGCGGCTGTAAGGTACCAATACAAGACAATAGCTACTCAGCGTGTGGCGTATACTGTTGATTGTTGTTTGCCCTCGAGAAATAATCTCTGCAGACCCGAAACACAGATGTGAGATCTGTGGGGTGGCCTCAATCAATCTGTGGACCAATTTGTAATGATCCGTCTAGCGTATTACTGCTAAGCGGCTAATGTTATTTTAGAGTGAAAAAGAACTGTGTGAGAGAGAAAGTGTACTTCTCTCTGACTGAAGTTCAGATCAGAATGATATGAAATGTGGTGACCCAGGGGGTCTATTTATAGGCGTAGAATGTCCAAAATTCACGGGATACACGTGTCAATCACTGAATGGTTCTGTTACGTGAAGTATCTAGAATGTCGGCGGCGTGTGCTGACGTGGCTGCGTGCCGTTCACGCGCTGAGTTAAAGGGCTTATGCATAGAAGCTGCCTGTCAGGCTTACGCTTGACGCTGGGCGACCTACTCTACGCTGGGCGGTAAATACTGAACACCGCTAAATTTTGTTATCTTTTGTGCTTTTTGATCCATTTTTCTGTATGAAAATGGTGTTTTTTATGCGTGTTGTATCTACCCGACAAAATTGTCATTGTCGGCGTCGCTAACTTAGGTCCCGTTACATGGTCATAGTCCTTAAATGAAACGCGTTTGACCAAAATTATGTCGCATTCATTTGAAACGTGTAAGACTTGCAAAGTTTTGAGTTTCCAAACAGTTCGACAACGAGTTAAGTTTACAAAAGTTGATAAGTATAAATGAAATAATTTGCGACATAGTATAAGTTGTAAATCTCGAATGCTATCAATAGCGTATGTATGTATGTATGTATGTATGTATGTATGTATGTATGTATGTATGTATGCATGCATGTATGTATGCATGCATGTATGTATGTATGTATGTATGTATGCATGTATGTATGTATGCATGCATGCATGTATGTATGCATGTATGTATGAATGTATGTATGTATGTATGTATGTATGTATGTATGTATGTATGTATGTATGTATGTATGTATGTATGTATGTATGTATGTATGTATGTATGTATGACCCCAAGCAAGTAATCAAAGTGTATGCATGCATGCTTGACCCCAAGCAAGTATAAGTGTACGCGGAAGCATGTATCAAGTAGCCAAGTATGAAACTGAGAAAACATATAGAAAACTGTCAACGAAAAATGTTGGTGAAATCATAGGTGTATTTGTAAAAGTATGTTTTTGAACCACAAGATTTAGTATAAACCGAATCTCAAGCGTATACATCTCAAAATATGTGTTTGTATCACGAGCATCCAATTATCAAAGCTTAACTGAATCTTACCTCTGCATATAGTGTTAGAACCTACACTATTCTAATAAAATTATATTTCACCCGCTAACAGTAGCGAACCGTCCGAATGAGGGTTCGTTAAACCCGTATGACCACACAACATAAGTTCTCGCTTACACCCTACAAGTGTAACTAATGATAATTGGACTTGAGGATTTTTGTTCTAACTCGTACGTATCTTTGCTTTCGTATTTGTGTTCAAAGTATAAGAGTATAGACCGTATAAAATGTATACAAAGTATATGTTTCTCAGCCTACGATTTAAAAGTATAAAAGTTATTGAAAAGGTGGGACTATGATCTCACCGTAGTTGCATGTTAAAGTACTTGTAATTAAATGTTGTGCAATGAAAGTTGCTTAGCCTTGACCTAAACAAATAAGTCGTATCAATTACCGGTTATGACACGAGGTCGGTCGAAATGTGTTCAATTAGTCCTATGGCTCGTTACGACTCGTTTAGTATAGCATGTGAATCAAATTGTCAAGTTTCATGCAAGATACGAGTATAAAGGCATGTTAGAACGATTGCATAAGTATCCGGTTAAGTTTGAATAAAAATCAACTTTGGTAGAGTCAAAGTCAACGAAGAAGTCAACACGTTCGGGTCGGGTCTCGAACTATTTTTCTGAGCTAATTATTCATATATAAGCATGTTAGAACAAGTTACATGTTAATCGGAGGTGCGTAGCATAGTTAGAATTAAATGGTAAACGGCCAACCAAATGAGAACCTGGTAATTCATCTGGACGGCGTCCAGATTGGCTGGACGGCTTCCAGATGTGAAGGCCTGGACGGCGTCCAGATTAGTGCACAGACCCTGTTTTGCTGAAAACACACAAGTGCACGAACCAAACTTCAAACAATCACAATTTATAATCCGCAAACAATCGAAACATGTATCTTATATCATCGGAAAGGTATTTTGACAAGGAACGCAACTAACACATTTCATCAATCAAGTTAATCATTTACAACAACAAAACCTCATCGAATGATCGTTAAAAGTTCATCATTCAAGTTTCAAGTTCGTAAAACGCACTTCATGATTCGGGAACCCAATTTACACATACAATATGCCGTTTCGTAAGTAATTATGCATACAATACAACTAAACACTTACAAATAACATTGAAAAGCATTTAATGCATCAAAAGTTCGTTTTAAGATCTATCAAACCCTAACCAAGAATCACAAAATCAATAATCATGTTAATGTAAGGTTTTCATGTCATCCAACATACCAAAACGAAGCTAACAATGCTAGTAGCACTTTTAATACATGAACTTTAACATTTAAACAACATTTAATTATCCAAAACTCAAGATTAAACACACCCATTTCAAGTTCATGCTAGTTTATGCAAAACAACAAGATCGAGCAAATAAATCACATATTCATGTTAGACTCGAGCCATAGACACTAACTAACACCATTTCAAGTCTATAAAACGAATTTAGAGAAATCTAGGGTTTTAGAAAAGTTACCCAAATGAGATGAAATTGGTATCAAGTTGTAGAGGAAGAAGAGAGGATTCCAAACATGTAATTTGTTTTGTTGCAAGCTTCCTAGATCGAATTTAGATGATGATTCTTTGTAGTTGGGGTTTGAGAGAAAAAGTGGAAGTATGATGATGAGGGTGGGAGGTGAATGAATGGTGGGAGGTGGGTTTGACTAGTTCACTAGTCACCACTTTGCTCACTTGACAACATTAGTTCATCGAGTTTAAAAGCGGGTACGTGAATTAACCAAACGAATTATTTTAAAAATGCAAATTAATGACAGATGTTATAATTAAATAACAGGAATATTAGGAACGCTAGTTAATGAAAGATACGAATTTAGATACGAAGATTATTATATAAAATAAAAAGACGGGCGTTAAAATAATTTAACGAAAAAATGTGGGATGTTACATTACCCACACCTTAAAAGAAATTTCGTCCCAAAATTTAGTTGAAAGTAGTAGTTGTTGTTTCTCCCTCGAGATCTTGCGTTGGTAAATCTACGAATGAGTGAGGGTACTTCCTTGGGCATTCCAACGAACTTTGACAGTCGGGATTTTACGTTGTTTCAAAGTTGGTTTCACGATTCAAAATTTCAACCGGTTCTCCTAGGAAGTGAAGTTTGTCATCGATAGTAAGCTCATCAAAAAGGATAACAAGTTCTTGTTTCGCAAAACACGTCTTTAAGTTTGATACGTGGAATGTAGGATGAACATAATTCGATTGAGTTGGGAGTTCGAAACGGTAAGCAACGGGTCCAATACGTCCCAAGATTTTAAAAGGATCAGAATATTGCGGATTTAGCTTTCTACGTTTCCCGAGATGGATTACACATTTTCAAGGTGCGACTTTTAACAATTCGCGGTTACCCACTTGGGATTCGAGAGGTTTACGTCTAACATCAGCATAGCTCTTTTGGCGACTACGGGCCGTCTTGAGCCTCTCTTGGGTTTGAACGATCTTAACGGTTATTTCATGAATGAGTTTGGGTCTGGTGGTTTGATTGTCGTTTACTTCAGCCCAATAATTTAAGAGAACGACATTTGCGGCCACATAAAGTTTTGAAAAGGCGCGGCGTTAATACTTGAATAATAACTATCGTTGTAAGAGGAATCAATTAAAGGCAACAATACAAGTTCGTGATATGTTTTTCCAAGATTTGAATTGTACGTTTGCTTGGTCCATCGGTTTGTGGATGAAACGCGATACTCATGAATAATCTGGTTTCCAAAGTTTATTGTAAGGCACCCCAGAATCTAAGAGTGAAACGAGGTACATTCCTTTAAGATATATTTGAACAAGTTTGCTAGGAATTGAAAACGTTTGTTAGAACAAGTTTCTTATCAGTTTCTGAAAACGTTCGGTAGGACTACTCACCCTCGTGGTGAATACTAGTATAACGTGAAGAGTCTCTCCCTCCATTGAGAATTTAGATAAAAGATTTCCTTATACGAAAGTATGAGCGTAATGATAGGAGGAGTTTTCATTTTGATATAGTCACATCGCGCATCTTGTGGTCAAATGTTGAGACTTGGTGGAGACGATATAGTACACGTAGTTATATATTTCGGAGTTGAGTAGTAGTTGGCCATATATCGGAAGCATAAGGATGGTATGTCAATGAAGGAAAAGGTATTCTTGGATTATGTGTTATCTAGGGTTCTGGTAATATCAGATGGAAACAGTGAAATAACAGAGTTATGTAACGTGGTACGCGACGATGAGAAAGTTGATCGGGCACCATAATTAGGTATTAAAATTTTCCGGTAAAACAACGAATTTCGATTTCTCTGGTTTCGAGTCAAGAGAGAATGCCTTTCAGGTGTTCACTTAGGAATATTTCCATAATTGAGTTCTATTTTATGTTGCACGAATTTGACTAGCGAGGTTGGTGTGGATAATCACGTTCAAGGTTCGGACACGGAGAGGTTTAACTCTTTCCTTTCGGCTCAAGGCATCGGCTATAACATTTGCCTTGCCCGGATAGTAACGAAGTTCACAATCATAATCATTCAATGTTCTAGTCCACCGTCGTTGTCTCGTGTCGAGTTGTTTTTGATCGAAAATGTGTTTGAGGCTTTTGTGGTAGGCGAGAATGGTACTTTTGGTTCCATAAGGATAGTGTCTCCACATTTTAAGTGCAAGGACAACGGTGCTAAGTTCGAGATCGTGTATCGTGTTTTTGTTCGTAAGTTTTCGATTGTCGAGAGGTATAAGCAAATAACTTCCTTTCATTGGTTTCGAGGCATCGCAGTATACAATAAAATCATCATTGCCTTCGAAAAAAGATAAGATAGGAGCGGTGGTTACTTCTTCTTTAAAATTTAAAATGTCGACTCTTGTTCGGAGGACCAAACGAATTATTTTCCTTCATGAGTTAACGAGGTTAAAGGATGAGCAACACGGGAAAAGTCGGAAATGAATCTTTGGTAGTAGGAGTCGTGGGGGTTTCCCAATTACTTATGGCTTCGATTTTTGCGAGATTGACTTTAATACCTTGACCACTAACAACATGGTCTAGAAATTGGACTTCGTTTAACCAAGGTTCACACTTGGAGAATTCTGGCATGGAGTTGTCCTTTTCTCAAGAGTTCGAGCATTTGACGAAGATGTTGTTCGTGTTCTTTCACTTTTAGAGTAGATTAAGATGTCATCTATGAATACGATAACGATTTTGTCTAGATAAGGCTTGCATACGCGATTCATAAGATTCATGAATAGGGCTGGGGCATTAGTTAAACCGAACGGCACTACAAGAAATTCATAACTGCCGTGGCGTGTTCGGAAAATGGTTTTGGAGACGTCTTCTCCCATAACCCTCAATTGATGATAAACGGAATGGAGATCGATTTTAGAATACACACGAGTGCCTTGTAATTGATCAAGAGGTTATCCATACGGGGAAGAGGATATCGGTTCTTAGTCGGTAATTTATTTAGTTCACGATCATCGATTCACATTCTTAGGAAACCATTTTTCTTCTTAACGAATAGGATTGGAGCTCCCTATGGTGGATGGCTAGGTAGGATAAAATCATGGTCAAGTAGTTTTTGGAGTTGACTTTGTAATTATTTCATTTCGGATGGAGTGAGTCTATACGGTGCACGTGCTACATGTGCAGCTCCTGGTATAAGATTGATTTGGAATTCAACGGCCTATGAGATGGAAGTTTCGATAGTCCCTCGGAGAGAACATCAGAAAATTCACTGAGAATCGGTATGTCTTCGATACATTTATCATCGGTCTCGACTTTCTTAACGTTAGCTAGAATTGTAAAACAACCTATACGAAGGTATTTTTCAACGTTGAGGCACGAAATGAGGTTGAGCCCGGTGCAACCCTTTTTGCTACAAACGATCAAAGGCTTACTGTCCTCGATAGGGATACGAATGGTTTGGAGATCACAAGGAATGTTGGATTTTGTCTTGGCTAACCAATCCATGCCAATAATTACATCGAAGTTTTCTAGGTCTAGAGGTATTAAATAGATTTTGAATTCTTTACTCACCATCATTTTGAGCCATTGGGACTTTGGTATGACTTATCGCAATATAACTACGTCGATCAAGTGTCGTTATATTTCGTTAGTTCATACCTCCATTCCAATACCTCTCCATATGGTTAAGTCTGTGTAATCGTGAAGATTGCGAATGAACAGGGTGCACCGACATCTTTAACAAGACTCGTATTTAATTGAAGGAGTTTGCGCAATCTCTGAAAATGTGTTTCCCGCAGGGAAATGTATAACTGATTGTTTACGTCAAATCGTTCAAAGTCGATTAGTGGCATCCTTGAGTATAAAGAGAGTAATGAATCAAGGTAACGAGTAGTACACAACAGTAGTGATAGGTAGTGATGACGATACTTATCAAGAGTAGTGGTAGTAGTAACGAATGATGATATATAGTGAGGAGCATTAGTGTAATATCAGTAGTGAGTAGTGACCGCAATAGTTGTGAAAGTTTCACCACCCTGGTAGGTAGTGAGCCGGGGTGGCGACGAATAACATGGGAAGGCAGAATTTCCAAACTGGGGTAGCGAATGAAGTCGCGTCATCCTTACGCGTATGAATCATAAGTTTACGTGTGTTACCAGAAAATGGCAGAATACGGATTCGCATGAGACTTAGGTATAATTAAGAAGTTCACCGTAGAAAGTTTCAAGTATTAATGCACAAGTAGTCAAGTAAGTGCTATCTATAGCAAATGTATGTCAGAATGCAATGGCTAACTATCCGGTTGTAGTCTAGATTCACTATTGCGTCCTAACGACTCTGTCAGACACACTAATGCACATCCTAGATCCCTACAACCAATGCTATGATACGATCTTTAGTAACCCGACAAAATCGTCATTGTCGGCATCGCTAACTTAGGTCCCGTTACGTGGTCATAGTCCCTAAATGAGACGCGTTTGACCAAAATTATGTCGCATTCATTTGAAATGTGTAAGACTTGTAAAGTTTTGAGTTTCCAAATAGTTCAACAACGAGTTAAGTTTACAAAAGTTGATAAGTATAAATGAAATAATTTGCGACATAGTATAAGTTGTAAATCTCGAATGCTATCAATAGCGTATGTATGTATGTATGTATGTATGTATGTATGTATGCTTGACCCCAAGCAAGTAATCAAAGTGTATGCATGCATGCTTGACCCCAAGCAAGTATAAGTGGACGCGAAAGCATGTATCAAGTAGCCAAGTATGAACTTGAGAAAACATATAGAAAACTGTCAACGAAAAACGTTGGTGAAATCATAGGTGTATTTGTAAAAGTATGTTTTTGAACCACAAGATTTAGTATAAACCGAATCTCAAGCGTATGCATCTCAAAAGATGTGTTTGTATCACGAGCATTCAATTATCAAAGCTTAACTGAATCTTACCTCTGCATATAGTGTTAGAACCTACACTATTCCGATAAAATTATATTTCACCCGCTAACGGTAGCGAACCGTCCGAATAAGGGTTCGTTAAACCCGTATGGCCACACAACATAAGTTCTCGCTTACACCCTACAAGTGTAACTAATGATAATTGGACTTGAGGATTTTTGTTCTAACTCGTGCGTATCTTTGCTTTCATATTTGTGTTCAAAGTATAAGAGTATAGACCGTATAAAATCTATACAAAGTATATGTTTCTCAGCCCACGATTTAAAAGTATAAAAGTTATTGAAAAGGTGGGACTATGATCTCACCGTAGTTGCATGCCAAAGTACTTGTAATTAAACATTGTGCAATGAAAGTTGCTTAGCCTTGACCTAAACAAATTGTAAGACCCAATTATTTCATCGTACATATGTGTAAATACGGTATGGGTTGAGTGGGTGTTCGTTTCATATTTTAAATAAAAGGCAGAATCTGGACTGGGCGACTGGCGCGCCACGTAGCCATTTGGCGCGCTGCGCCGATATGCTGTGACAGCTCACTTCCTTTTAAAATTAGATATTTTGGGGGTAAATTGGTAAAATCACACGGGGTCTGACTTTAAGGCCCTAAACCAGTTGTTGGGGCCTCATTAACTCCATTTCCACCTACATCAACCTCATCCATTCAATTTTAGAGAGAGAGGGTTTTTCTAGAGTGAGAGAGCTCAAAATAAGGAAGAAGAAGGTTGAATCAGGTCTAAGTGCAAGCTTTAAAGTTGTTCATCTACCCTCTAGCTTCGTTTTGGTAGTAGTGGTATGTTCTAACCTTAACTTCCTTGTTTAATTATATTAAGGGTTAGGGTTTGGGTAGTGTTGCACTTAAAACCCATTTGTTAGTGAATTAGGGGTTTTTGGGTGGAATTGGGTCATGTAGACCCAAAGGTGACTAACTAGGGTTTTCAAAGTGTTAAATTGATATTTATGAACTTAATTAGTTAGTAAATTACTAGCACACCATTATGTATGTAAATGGGTGTTGTGTGGGTTAGTGAATGGCCCAAAATGGGTGTGTTGACTTTAAATTGGTCAAATGGGTCAAAATGGACCTAAGTTAGTTAATGTTTGTGATTAATGCATAAACCTTGTGTTGAAATGTGTTTTAAACCTATCTTGGCTAATATTAGGGTTTTGGTGCGAGTTGACCCAATTTTAGGGTTAAGTGTCCAAATGGGTTAAATTGACCTAGTAATGGTGAGTGTGTGAGTTTGACTAACTTGAATGAATGAATGATTATATGTACTTTGTAATAGGTGCGTTACCTTGAAGTTTCAAGCTTGGTTTATCGATTCACCGAAGGCGTAAGGTGAGTGGAATAATTATATGTGTAGGTATATAATGTATCTATTTGTTGTAGCGTGAAATGTGTAGTGTCGAGGTGCTAAGACACCACGTTTCATGTGATGAGTGAAGCATCGAGGTGTTAAGATGCCACTCGGGGTGAAGCATCGAGGTGTTAAGATGCCACCTAGGGGTGTAGTGTAGAGGTGTTAAGACACCACTCCGTAAAATAATAAAGGGTGAAGTGTCGAGGTGTTAAGACGCCACCCGAGGGTGAAGTATCGAGGTGTTAAGATGCCACCCGGGGGTTAGTGATACGAGGTGCTAAGCACACTAATGGATGTTGTGAACTCCGATGGCCTTTCGCGGGCGCCATTCCCTTGTACGATTGGTTAACCATGGTTATTGTGTTGTAAGTGTAAGCATATTATATTATTCGAGTTATATTTATATGCGTTGCTAAACTAGCTTGTGGTATTGGAGATTTCTAGCTTGTATTCGAGATTATAAGCTAAGTGTGTTGCTAGCATGTATGCGGTATTTGAGTAAGTGATTGCAAGTAGGTATATTATATATGTATGTGTATAATTATTGCATTCACTAAGCGTTAGCTTACCCTCTCGTTGTTTACCTTTTTATAGGTTCGGTTGTGGACAAGGGTAAGGGCATCATCTTGGATTAAAGATCCCGTTGTTGTTAGGGAACGCTTTTGGAGATATTAGCTTTTGGGAGTTTGACCGAGACTTGGGTAGTTTAATCCCAAACACCATGCTCGTAGTGTAGTTTGGTACTTAAACTTTTGATGGTCGAAACTCATATTTTGTATTAAACTCGTAAAAAAGCCGATGTGGGCCCTGCTTCGTAAAACTCATTTTTATTAATGGAATGTGTTAGTTTTACATATTTGAATATGTTGTTAAAAGCGTTTTGTCTAATTATGTCGGGAAGTGGCCAATCTTTTTCGCATTTCAAGACTTTTGGGACAGACCAGTTTGGCGCGCCGCGCCAGTAGCTGAACAAACAAATTTTTTTTTTGTTATATTTCAAGCGGGTTCGATTGCGATTTGGTTTGGGTTGTTACAAGTGGTATCAGAGCATGGTCTAAGGGATTTAGGCGACTTGAGATAGGTGCCTAGACTTAGACTTTACTGTGTGTACGCTTTATGCGGGACTTGTAGGACTTTGGGTCGGAAAGGGAATTGTTAGTGCTAGTGTTTATGTGAATTAACCATGCACTAATTGCTTTGTGTTGTTTTAGCAATCATCAAGCAAGATAGACGTGGTACTAGCGAGTTAATGCGACGTGCTCGCGTAACAACGATTAGCTACCATTGTTACGGGTGCAAATTTTATCAAACAAGCAATGTACGACGATTGTTGAGCGAGATGGGGTGGCGTGGTGTACATGTATACTTACGTGTTATGTCCTTTCGTTCTTTGTTTAACCTTTTTCGTTTTATAGAATGAAGACGAGAAACGGACACGATAACGATATCGGAGGTACAAGCTAGGACTCCGAATTCACGGCCAAGGTTGAGGCCATATTGAAGAACTACAAGGTGGATTTTCTTGTTAGCGTGAGGAAAGTTTTCAAAGAATCAGTTGACGAACAAATAACCGATTTAATTAATGAACGAATGAAGGCCACTGTCGAAGAGGCACTTGACGCTAGAAACGTTTATCCTCGTGGTGAAGGAGGCGAAGGGAGGTGGGACTTTCACTACAAGAACTTCAAGGACGCTCAACCCCCGATGTTTAATGGGGTGCGAGATCCGTTGAAAAGCACGTGTTGGATTTCCGATATCGAGGGGGCTTTCCGTACCGCGGAGTGTCCTCCCGAAAAGAAGGCGAGATATGGTTCTAGTATGTTGAGGGAAGAAGCTAAGTTGTGGTGGGACGATAAAATCAATTTATATGGTGAAGAACAATGCATGAGCTTGACATGGGATGAGTTTAAGAAGGAATTCTTTAGAGAATACCGAACTTCTTCTGACCTTGATAGAATCCAGGATGAGTTGCACCATTTACAACAAGGTTCAATGGACTTGGTCACACTCAAGTCTACCTTTTTGGCAAAAACTCGTTTTTGTCCGGAATATGTGGGTGACGATCACAAGCTAATGAAAGATTTCTACCGTACTTTGAATGATGAGTTCAAGGGCAAGATTAGTCGGGGTATGGTTAAGTCTTTTGATGAGTTATTTGAATTGGCTCTGGGTTTTGAGCCGGATGTTCCAAGAAAAAGCGATTTCACATTTTCCAAAAGAAAGTTTGAAGGTTCTAGTCATTCTAACTTTTCAAACAAGAAGAACAAGAACAAGAAGGGTTCTGAGAGTGTTAATAGCTTGAAGAAGGGCGCTTCCGGGGGGTTTTTCTTATGCGTGCTACAATTGTGGGCAACCGGGTCATATGGCTCGTGAATGTCCTAAACCATCTTTCGGAAACAAGGTCACTTGTTTTAATTGCGGTAAAGAAGGGCATAAGAAGCCGGAGTGTCCCGATTTGCGAAACGATAATGTGAATCGGTTAGAGAAGGCGGTGGGTACGGCTAGGGGTCGCAACTATTTGATGACCAATGATGAAGCCAAACAATCGAACGAAGTTGTTTCAGGTACTTTCATGGTCAATTCTAATCCGGCAAGGATTCTTTTCGATAGCGGTGCAAATTTGTCGTTTGTGTCTCCTAAATTTGTGCCTAAACTTAATAGACCGTTAGCTAAGTTAAGTCGTCCGGTAGAAGTCGAAATAGCGGACGGCAAGACGGTGCTAGTAGTTGATGTGTGTAAAAATTGTGATATTGTGTTTGGTGCTGAAAACTTTAAGATAGATCTCATTCCGATGACCTTGGGTGATTTTGATATTATTGTGGGCATGGATTGGCTCGATCGTAATAGAGCCGATATTGCATGCCATGAAAAATTTATTCGTGTGAAGACCCCAAGTGGGGGAGAGTTAATTATTCACGGTGATAAGCGTAGAAGACTTGTGCCGATATGCAATTTTGCACGGGCACGTCATCTCCTCGATAGTGGTGGCATGGCTTTTCTTGCCCATGTTGTTGATACTCGTGATGAGTCACCACCCATTCGTGAAATTCCGATGGTTAGTGAATTCGAAGACGTTTTTCCGGACGAGTTACCGGGTGTTCCGGCGGAAAGACAAGTTGAATTTCGCATTGAGTTGGTTCCGGGAGCTACTCCCATTGCTAAAACTCCTTATCGTTTAGCACCGACGAAAATGCAAGAGTTGTTAAATCAAACCCAAGAGTTGCTTGAGAAGGGTTTTATTCGACCGAGTGCTTCGCCATGGGGCGGTCCGATTTTATTTGTAAAGAAGAAGGATGGTAGTATGCGGATGTGCATCGATTATCGGGAGTTAAATAAAGTGACGATCAAGAATCGTTATCCATTACCTCGGATTGACGATTTGTTTAACCAACTCCAAGGTGCAACGTATTTCTGTAAAATCGACCTACGATCCGGCTATCACCAAATGCAGGTCCGTGAGGAAGACATCGAGAAAACGACTTTTCGAACGCGTTATGGGCATTTTGAATTCGTAGTTATGCCTTTTGGTCTTACGAATGCACCGGCGGCGTTCATGGACCTTATGAACCGAGTGTGCCAACCTATGTTGGACAAGTCGGTAATTGTGTTTATCGGCGATATACTTGTTTACTCGAAGAGTATGAATGAACATGAACGTCATTTGCGTGAAGTATTGAAGACGTTATGAAAGGAGAAGTTGTATGCTAAGTTCTCCAAATGTGAATTTTGGCTAAGGGAGGTTCAATTCCTTGGCCATATTGTGAACGAAGATGGTATTCAAGTAGATCCGGGGAAGATAGAGACGGTGAAGAGTTGGAGACAACCGACTACGCCTACGGAAGTTCGAAGTTTTCTTGGATTGGCCGGTTATTATCGTCGGTTTATCCAAGACTTTTCTAAGATCGTTTCTTCATTGACAAAATTGACGAGAAAGAACGCGAAATTTAATTGGGAGAACGAGCAAGGAATTTCTTTTCAATTGCTAAAAGAGAAGTTGTGTCAAGCTCCGGTGTTAGTTTTACCGGAAGGAGTGGAAGACATGACGGTTTATTGTGATGCTTCGCTAAATGGGCTGGAGTGTGTTCTTATGCAAAGGGGTAAAGTCATCGCTTATGCCTCTCGACAATTAAAGGAACACGAGACGAGATATCCGACTCATGATCTTGAGTTGGCGGCGGTTGTGCATGCGTTGAAAATTTGGCGCCATTACTTATATGGTGTTAAGAGTACGATTTATTCGGATCATAAGAGCTTGAAACATCTCTTTAATCAACGAGATTTGAATTATCGTGAACGTAGGTGGATGTATGTGGTAAAAGATTATGATTGTGAAATACTTTATCATCCGGGCAAGGCGAATGTGATCGCAGATGCGTTAAGTCGAAAGAGTCATCACCTGGCGTTACGATTGGGATTGTTACGTATGATTATTATTAACGATTTTCTTGAAAAACTTGGTGTGATTCAAATAGAGGCTTATGTTCACAACAAGCATGCGGAGCGAATTGTGGGGCAATCAGAATTCATTACTATGGGTTAGCGTGGTTTGTTGTCCTTTCAAGGAAGAGTGTGGGTGCCTAAGATGGGTGAGTATCGACAAGTGCTACTTGATGAAGCACATAAGTCAAAGTATTCCATTCATCCGGGCGCAACGAAGATGTATCTTGATTTGAGGAAGGATTATTGGTGGCTGGGCATGAAACGTGATGTTGTAAAGTATGTTGAGCAATGCGTCACGTGTTTGCAAGTTAAGGCCGAGCACCAAAAGCCGTATGGTAAGTTACAACCGTCAAAAATCCCGAAATGGAAATGGGAGCACATTACCATGGATTTCATTACAAAGTTACCTAAAACGGCGAGAACCCAATTTGATTCAATTTGGGTGATAGTTGATCGATTGACGAAAAGTGCTTTGTTTCTTCCCATTAAGGAATCGATATCGTCGGAGACCTTGGCTAAGTTGTTTATCAAGGAAGTTATCTCTCGACACGGAGTTCCTATATCGATTATTTCGGATCGAGATACTCGTTTTACATCCCGGTTTTGGGAAAAGTTTCATGAAGATATGGGTACACAATTGAAATTGAGCACGGCGTATCATCCTCAAACGGACGGTCAAACCGAACGTACGAATCAAACTTTGGAGGATATGTTACGGGCGTGTATTATTGATTTTGGTGGTAGTTGGGACGAGCACTTACCTTTGGTGGAATTCTCGTACAATAATAGTTATCATACTAGTATCGGGATGCCGCCATATGAGATGCTTTATGGGCGTAGGTGTCGAACCCGATTTGTTGGGGTGAAGTGGGACAGAGGGAAATCGGGAGTACCAATTTGGTCTTAGAGACGAATAGAAAAATTGATATGATTCGAGAGCATTTGAAAAAGGCTCAAGATAGGCAAAAGTCGTATGCCGACAAACGTAGACGAACGATCGAATTTCAAGAAGGTGACGTGGTGATGCTTAAGGTTTCGCCATGGAAGGGTATTATTCGATTTCGAAAACGGGGAAAGTTAGCTCCTCGGTTTATTGGACCATTTAAGGTTTTAGCTTGGGTTGGTGAAGTCACGTATCGTTTGGAATTACCCGAAGAGCTTGCGGGGATCCATAATACATTTCATGTTTTCCATCTCCGTAAGTGTCTCGCGGATGATTCATCTTGGGTACCATTAGATGAGATTGAGCTAAATAATAAGTTAGAGTATATTGAGGAACCGATTACCATACTCGATGAGAAGGTCAAAAGGTTGAGACATAAAGAGGTTAGGACCTTTAAAGTTCAATGGCGCCGTAGTAAAGGTTCCGAGTTTACTTGGGAGCCCGAAGAGTTCGTGTTGGTTTATCTTCCCTCTTGTCATGCGGCTTGGATTGCGAGGATGCAATCCGAATAAATGGGGGAGAGTTATAAGACCCTATTATTTCATCGTACATATGTGTAAATATGGTATGGGTTGAGTGGGTGTTCGTTTCATATTTTAAATAAAAGGCAGAATCTGGACTGGGCGACTGGCGCGCCGCGCAGCCATTTGGCGCGCCGCGCATATACTGTGACAGCTCACTTCCTTTTAAAATTAGATATTTTGGGGGTAAATTGGTAAAAACACATGGGGTCCGACTTTAAGGCCCTA
This sequence comes from Rutidosis leptorrhynchoides, assembly GCF_046630445.1. Lineage (NCBI taxonomy): Eukaryota > Viridiplantae > Streptophyta > Magnoliopsida > Asterales > Asteraceae > Rutidosis > Rutidosis leptorrhynchoides. Next base: position 98,208,630 of record NC_092336.1, read on the forward strand.
AACCAATTGTTGAGGCCTCATTAACTCCATTTTCACCTACATCAACCTCATCCATTCAATTTTAGAGAGAGAGGGTTTTTCTAGAGTGAGAGAGCTCAAAATAAGGAAGAAGAAGGTTGAATCGGGTCTAAGTGCAAGCTTTAAAGTTGTTCATCTACCCTCTAGCTTCGTTTTGGTAGTAGTGGTATGCTCTAATCTTAACTTCCTTGTTTAATTGTATTAAGGGTTAGGGTTTTTGGTAGTGTTGCACATAAAACCCATTTGTTAGTGAATTAGGGGTTTTTGGGTGGAATTGGGTCATGTAGACCCAAAGGTGACTAACTAGGGTTTTCAAAGTGTTAAATTGATGTTTATGAACTTAATTAGTTAGTAAATTACTAGCACACCAATATGTATGTAAATGGGTGTTGTGTGGGTTAGTGAATGACCCAAAATGGGTGTGTTGACTTTAAATTGGTCAAATGGGTCAAAATGGACCTAAGTTAGTTAATGTTCGTGATTAATGCATAAACCTTGTGTTGAAATGTGTTTTAAACCTATCTTGGCTAATATTAGGGTTTTGGTGCGAGTTGACCCAATTTTAGGGTTAAGTGTCCAAATGAGTCAAAATGACCTAGTAATGGTGAGTGTGTGAGTTTGACCAACTTGAATGAATGAATGATTATATGTACTTTGTAATAGGTGCGTTACCTTGAAGTTTCAAGCTTGGTTTATCGATTCACCGAAGGCGTAAGGTGAGTGGAATAATTATATGTGTAGGTATATAATGTATCTATTTGTTGTAGCGTGAAATGTGTAGTGTCGAGGTGCTAAGACACCACATTTCACGTGATGAGTGAAGCATCAAGGTGTTAAGATGCCACTCGGGTGAAGCATCGAGGTGTTAAGATGCCACCTAGGGGTGTAGTGTCGAGGTGTTAAGACACCACTCCGTAAAATAATAAAGGGTGAAGTGTCGAGGTGTTAAGATGCCACCCGAGGGTGAAGTATCGAGGTGTTAAGATGCCACCTGGGGGTTAGTGATACGAGGTGCTAAGTACACTAATGGATGTTGTGAACTCCGATGGCCTTTCGCGGGTGCCATTCCCTTGTACGATTGGTTAACCATGGTTATTGTGTTGTAAGTGTAAGCATATTATATTATTCGAGTTATATTTATATGCGTTGGTATGCTAGCTTGTGGTATTGGAGATTTCTAGCTTGTATTCGAGATTATAAGCTAATTGTGTTGCTAGCATGTATGCGGTATTTGAGTAAGTGATTGCAAGTAGGTATATTATATATGTATGTGTATAATTATTGCATTCACTATGCGTTAGCTTACCCTCTCGTTGTTTACCTTTTTATAGGTTCGGTTGTGGACAAGGGTAAGGGTATCATCTTGGATTAAAGATCCCGTTGTTGTTAGGGAACGCTTTTGGAGATATTAGCTTTTGGGAGTTTAACCGAGACTTGGGTAGTTTAATCCCAAACACCATGCTCGTAGTGTAGGTTGGTACTTAAACTTTTGATGGTCGAAACTCATATTTTGTATTAAACTCGTAAAACGGCCGATGTGGGCCCCGGTTCGTAAAACTCATTTTTATTAATGGAATTTGTTAGTTTTACATATTTGAATATGTTGTTAAAAGCGTTTTGTCTAATTATGTTGGGAAGTGGCCAATCTTTTTCGCATTTCAAGACTTTTGGGACAGACCAGTTTGGCGCGCAGCGCCAGTAGCTGAACAAACAATTTTTTTTTGTTATATTTCAAGCGGGTTCGATTGCGATTTGGTTTGGGTTGTTACACAAATAAGTCGTATCAATTACCGGTTACGACACGAGGTCAGTCGAAATGTGTTCAATTAGTCCTATGGCTCGTTACGACTCGTTTAATATAGCATGTGAATCAAATTGTCAAGTTTCATGCAAGATACGAGTATAAAGGCATGTTAGAACGATTCCATAGGTTAAGTTTGAATAAAAGTCAACTTTGGTCGAGTCAAAGTCAACGAAAAGTCAACACGTTCGGGTCGGGTCTCGAACTATTTTTCTGAGCTAATTATTCATATATAAGATTGTTAGAACAAGTTACATGTTAATCGGAGGTGCGTAGCATAGTTAGAATTAAATGGTAAACGGCCAACCAAATCAGAACCTGGTAGTTCATCTGGATGGCATCCAGATTGGCTGGATGGCGTCCAGATGTGAAGGCCTGGACGGCGTCCAAGAATCTGGACGACATCCAGATTAGTGCACAGACCCTGTTTTGCTGAAAACACACAAGTGCACGAACCAAACTTCAAACAATCACAATTTATGATCCGCAAACAATCGAAACATGTATCTTATATCATCGGAAAGGTATTTTGATAAGGAACGCAACTAAGCACATTTCATCAATCAAGTTAATCATTTACAACAATAAAACCTCGTCGAATGATCGTTAAAAGTTCATTATTCAAGTTTCAAGTTCGTAAAACGCATTTCATGATTTGGGAACCCAATTTACACATACAATATGCCGTTTTGTAAGTAATTACACATACAATACTACTAAACACTTACAAATAACATTGCAAAGCATTTAATGCATCAAAAGTTCGTTTTAAGATCTATCAAACCCTAACCAAGAATCACAAAATCAATAATCATGTTAATGTAAGGTTTTCATGTCATCCAACATACCAAAATGAAGCTAACAATGCTAGTAGCACTTTTAGTACATGAACTTTAACATTTAAACAACATTTAATCATTCAAAACTCAAGATTAAACACATCCATTTCAAGTTCATGCTAGTTTATGCAAAACAACAAGATTGAGCAAATAAATCACATATTCATGTTAGACTCGAGCCATAGACACTAACTAACACCATTTCAAGTCTATAAAATGAATTTAGAGAAATCTAGAGTTTTAGAAAAGTTACCCAAACGATATGAAATTGGTATCAAGTTGTAGAGGAAGAAGAGAGGATTCCAAACATGTAATTTGTTTTGTTGCAAGCTTCCTAGATCGAATTTAGATGATGATTCTTTGTAGTTGGGATTTGAGAGAAAAAGTGGAAGTATGAAGATGAGGGTAGGAGGTGAATGAATGGTGGGAGGTGGGTTTGACTAGTTCACTAGTCACCACTTTGCCCACTTGACAACATTAGTCCCTCGAGTTTAAAAGCGGGTGCGTGAATTAACCAAACGAATTATTTTAAAAATGCAAATTAACGAGAGATGTTATAATTAAATAACGGGAATATTAGGAACACTAGTTAATGAAAGATACGAATTTAGATACGAAGAGTATTATATAAAATAAAAAGACGGGCGTTAAAATAATTTAATGGGAAAATGCGGGATGTTACACGTGTATCTCCTAGGATACACCATTAAGTCCCCACAGTTTAATGTCTTTATTTTTGGAAAAAATAAAGTCATTAAACTAAAAAATAAATAATGCCTTTTTCCTCGGGAACAAGAACCTGCTGTAGCCGAACTTTTTCTGCCATGTCAGTTAGTTTTTGATCATGACCTGCAAACAATACCCCTTTTTTGATTTTGAATTGTATTTTCCAATTTTTCCTTTTCCCGCATATTTACTCAGTTAACACGTGGCACCATGTCATCCATACGATTAACCGCCAACTATTCATCTTCCACTTCACTATTTATTACCCAATTTTTACTGCATTATATTTACTTTGAGCTAAATTTATTTCCTTCATCTACCTTAAACTTCTGTCCAAAATTCCTTTCTTAACTACGCAATCAATGGCTATTTTTAATGTTGAAGATATTACAAGCAGAATCTCCTCAATCTATCTTGATCGCGTCAGAATTGCTTTTCCTAATTTTTTTGGTGTCGATGCTGTTGTTCCTGGTCCTCATGAACGTGCATCTCAACCTCCCTCTGGAAAAGTAGCTATTTATGGTCGTGCTTTATACTTTTCTCATCTTCGTATCCTTTTTACGAAATTCTACTTGGATGTTTGTTGCTTTTATGGCGTTAGTGTTGGCCAATTCGATCCTATGTCCATTCGTAAAATCTTGTTGTTTGAGATGTACACGCATAAAAACATCATTTTCATATAGAAAAATGGATCAAAAAGCATAAAAGATAATTAAATTTGGCGGTTTTCAGTATTTACCGCCCAACGTAGAACAGGCCGTCCAGCGTCAAGCGTAAGCCCTGCAGGCAGCTTCTATGCATAAGTCCTTTAACTCAGCGCGCGAACGGCACACAGCCACGTCAGCACACACCACCGACATTCCAGATACTTCACGTAACAGAACCATTCAGTGATTGACACGTGTATTGTGACGCCCGGAAATTTTCGACCAAATTTAAAGTTAATCTTTATATGATTTCGACACGATAAGCAAAGTATGTAATGTTGAAGTCTCAAAAAGTTTGAACTGTTTAAATATGCAAATGACCTCCAACCATTCCCGACGATTCGTGAACAATTATTTTAAATAATATATGATTGTTGGAAATGAATATGTAAAATATTATGCGATGTAATGAAAACTATTATCCTATATATATATATATATATATATATATATATATATATATATATATATATATATATGTACATAAATATTATTTGTAAATATATAAAATTATACTAAATTTATTTGTTTAAAAGTATATAACATATATTAATATGGCAAACTTGTTATTTAAAAAATAATTATATATATAGAGAAAGAAAATGAAATATGAATGATATCGAGCTTAAATAGTAAACGTCTGTAACATTCGGTTGACATTTCGTTAGTGTTCATATAGATATAATATTATATACAAAGGATCAAAATAAAAGTTGGACTGTAAATTGATTACGAAGATTTTAGTTTTGTTAAAAATATTTTCACCTTTTTAAATTTAAATATTTGTACTCCGTACACAAAAATTGGAACAGAAAATAAATAATTATCGAACTTTTTTGATCAGGTTTCAAATAGTTAATGAGTGAAATAATTAAATATATTTAATCTAAAATTTTGGGATTTTTAGGAACACTTTTATACGTTAACTGTTTAGCAATGGACACAATATAATACTTCGGGTTAAATCTGTCGGTAGAAGAGGACAACAAGCCGGCTGCTATACTGTTTTCAATCTGATTTATGAATTATGAATTATTATTATTATATTCTTATTATTATTACTTACTCCATATTAGAATAGAATATAGATATATCTATATATATAGATGTAATATATGTATATCATAATCACCCTACCACATTCACAGCCTCCATTCACCACCATTAGAACCACGACAACCACCTTTTAAACATCCACCTTCGCCACTACAACCACCATCATCTTCCATCATCCACTACCATAGCCACAATCATCACCATATTTTTTCTCTCTTAAAACAATCACCACGATCAACAATGAACACCATTTAGAATTGATACTATAACCCTTCAACATGCTGCTCGAAACTGCTGTTGCACTTATGCTACTCGTTCGCTGCTATTAACCAACACCACCGGGAACCACCGTCACCCAACACCCATAATCACCTCACCATTCCAACATGAACCGCCACCTTCCATCTCTCTCATCTCTTTCTCTCTACATCATGAACCAACCGCTGAATAATTTCTCCATTGTCAAATCGAACCTCCATCACCATCCAACCACACCGCCACCATCTTCACCATATTAAACCACTTCCACCACTATTAGAGTTTCGGGTTGAAGCTGCAATCACACGTAAACTACCACCTATTGAACCCCATAAAAAAACCGTGAACCACCACTTAAACTTGCAATTATATTGTTTCTGTTTCTTCTTGATTCGGTTTAAATCAAACACCAATGAATCACACTATCTCAAATCACATCGACTGTTACCGTTTTGTTTGCTTTTGTTTCTAAACGAAACCCACTTGATGTATTATTGCTACAACACGATCGAATTGACGAGTATGATTTTGATAATGATGATGATAGATAGGAATGATGACCATGAATGATGAAGATTGATTGATTAAGAACCGGAGGCGAGATATGTTATATTTTTTTCCTTTCCGGTACTGGATGAATCGAGTTCCACAAAACAATGTTTGGGCTTGATTTAGTTATAGAGTGGATTACTATTAAAGGTTCTAGTGGGCTGCTGAATTGGGTTACGGCCCAATTATCAAACTAAATGGAATTTGGTCATCGGTTAGTATAAATGATACAACTTGGGTTTTTAAGAAAGGAAAACAGAAATATAAACTGTTTAAATATAAATAGATTAAGATTTAAATCAGAAAAGTGAGCAGGAGAGCCATGGTTTGTGTGCGTGTTGTGTTAGCGAGAGGTCACGGGTTCGAGCCCCGTCATGGGCAATTCTTTTTTTAAGGAGATTTTCTAAGGGTATACTCATTTATTTATTTTTATTATTATTAATTATTATTATTATTGTTATTATTATTAATTGTTATTGTTGATATTAATTATTATTATCATTAAAAGTATTATTATAATTATTATAATTATAATTATTATTGTTACTAAAATGGGTATATCTATAAAAGTTATTATTTATTATCATTATTAGACTATTAGATACGATTAGGAATATTATTAGTATTATTAGTTATGAACACTAAAAATTTCTATTTAAAAATGATAATTATTATTAAACTTACCATTACTATTGAAAATGCTATTTTTGCTAAAACTATTATTTTTACTTTATCTTTATTAATAGAATTACCATTTTTACAAAAATTACTATTATCAGTATTATTATTATCCTTAAACTAGTATTACTACAATTGATAATTTCACAAAACAAATGATATATATATATATATATATATATATATATATATATATATATATATATATATATATATATATATATATATATATATATATATATATATATATATATACAGATATATTTACTAAAGAAAGTATACTAATACTGTAACAGACTGAAACCCGGGCTAGTTGTAAGTTGTCTATTTTTGCCTTTAGGGTTTGTGCTTAGTCTTAAGTGCTTTTTATTTTAATTATTTTATTAGTGTTTTAACATAATTGTGTTGTGACCAGTTTGTGGTAAGGGTCCCAGAACAGGTTTGTTTATTTCAATTGGACCTCGTTTGGGTTACCTAATCTTGTGCGAAAGATATCAGATAACTGGTAAATACCCGTGTGTGATGGGGTATTGTGTTTTAACACAAACATAAGCTGGTGACCAGCTCCTTTCTTGAAGTTTCCTGATTTTTCCTTTCTCTCACTCACACTCTCACCTAACCTGATCTTCATCATCTCAAACAACCCTAAATCATTTGATCTCGAATTGAAGTTTGATTTTGGTGTCAAAACGTTCCTTGTGTCATTGTGATTCTAACAAGGCAAGGTTTGTAAGATTTCATGATCAAATCTGTGATTAAATGGGTTTTTAAGTTAGTTTTTGTTAAAATGGGGTTTTGTGTCAAATTGGTAGAAATTGAAGTTGTTTGTGTTTGAATATTGTGGGTTTATGTTCCAAAAAGTTTAGTGTATGAGTTGTGTTCAGTTTTGAGGTCAAAAACGTGTCCAAAGTCGAGATTTAGTGATTTTGGGTTGAAACCCGTCATTTTGCTGCTGTTGCAGCTGATGAACTACCTTCGGCTGATGGTCGTTGACCATCTACCGATGGTGAGGGACGATCGGCCGGTGGACAGGACCATCGACCGATGGTGTATGACTTCTGACCAGCTGATGTAATTTTGACGATCGGCCGATTGGGGGAGACCATCGACCGATGGTGTGTTGACGATCGGCCGATGGATGGGACCATCGACCGATGGTCTTAGACAGTGAAAATTTTGCTAAGTGTTGATTTATAGCCGTTATGCTGTCCGTGCTATTTTTGCTAAAACTATTATTTTTACTTTATCATTATTAATAGAATTACCATTTTTACAAAAATTACTATTATCAGTATTATTATTATCCTTAAACTAGTATTACTACAATTGATAATTTCACAAAACAAACGATATATATATATATATATATATATATATATATATATATATATATATATATATATATATATATATATATAAATATAAATACAGATATATTTACTAAAGAAAGTATACTAATACTACATAAAATTTCATTTTAACTAGTAACATTAATTAATTATCAAATAAGTATCATAATGTAAAGTAAGTATAAATAAAATTTTATATATATAAGAACATTAATCTTAATACATAAAATAATAGATATACACTTGTTCGATTGCGATTATATATTTCAATATATCTACAAATGATATAGGTTCGTGTAACGACCCGGAAATTTCCGACCAAATTTAAACTCTAATCTCTATATGGTTCCGACACGATAAGCAAAAACCCTAAAGTTGACCCGCACTTTTTCGATCGTTCTATACTTATAAGATTAATATTTACATAAATTAAACCTTACCAACATAATAAGCAATCCAAATTGTTGAGACTTATGTTTTCGAAAAGAGTTTTACACAACGTTTGACCGTCTAGTTTGACCGATGATATCACGAACTATACAATATATGATAATTATACGTTTGTGTATATATATGTATATATACATATTTAACATGATCTAAGAATGTTTTAATATCTCATTTTGTATTAATAACAATAAGTTATAAGTATATTTTGAAACTACTAACTTAAGTTTTCAAAACGATAACCATACGTAACGTTATTTGACTTAAATACTTATGACCTATAATGTTTATACATATATCGTATAAGTAATGTATTTAATCACTTTTAAAGACTTAAATACATAAAACAATATAAGTATATTTACAAAAGATAGCTATATTTGAATCCTCGTTCCGTTTTCTCAAAGATTTCTATACGTATACCTAGGGTATATGTACCCGTATCATACGCAGCTTCTAGATGTATTTACTATTGGTATATACCAATAAAAATCTGCTCCTTAGCAGCCTTAAATGATTAAGAAACATGTGGAACCAACCATTTGTCAAGTAGCATGAATTATTTAGCAAGAAAACAAAGTTAGGTATTTTTTTTTTCCTTTATAACCTAAAAACGTTTTTATGCATGCACACCATTTCTTCACCCCATTTTCTTATACTTACACTTCCATTTCTCTCTCAAAATACTCTTAACTTCATACTTGATCATCTCCAAGCATTTTCCCCATCATTTAGCTTCAAAAACCTTACTTAAACACCATAAGAAAACCATACAAAAACACTTCAAGAAATCCTTCCAAGAACACAAACTTACTTCCAATCTTTCATCCAATTCCATCACCCTTTTGGTTCTAGCTTTTTACTCCTCTTTTACAGAAACCTTGTCCAAGGAACTTGAGGTAGTATCTATGTTCATAACCTTATTCGATTCATATATATATAGCTATCATATTTTGTGGTATACAATTTTAACAACAAGAACATAGTTTGAAAGTTTTTCAAACTTGTTTGCAAACTAAATAGATCCTTCTAACTTAACTTTTAAAATACTTCAAGACCTGTAATATAACTTAAATATATGCTAACTTAACAAGGTATAACTTGGTTTTTCAAAGAATATCTTAAAAACTGTTTTTACGACGTCGGAGTGTAACCGGGGACTGTTTTGGGTTGGATAATTAAAAACTATCTTAAACTTTGAATTGGAGGTTTATGTTCTGGAAAAATGATTTTTACTATAAATATGTTAACACATAGAAATTTCATGATTTAATTCAAAGTATAAGTATTTTTAGAAAAATGGTCATTAAGTGTTATTTTTTTTGTAACAAAAATGTTTAACTTCATAAGTTTCACTAAAGTTTCACCTATGCCGTGTGATTTTGAATACAAACCAAGGTATTTTCAGTTCATAGTCTTAAAGAGGGACTCGATCCAAGGAGATGGCAAGTTGAATCAACGAAAACGGATTTGTAACGAAGAAACTATGACCGAAACAAAATTGGTTATCCTAGACTTGTTTAACTTCGGGATTAATTGGGAAAAATTAAATAAATCACATATTTCTAAGATAACATGATATTTTATATATATGTACTTATAATTCAATTTTATATGGTTCAGGATCACCCGTAAACAACACGAGAAGATTAATCATAAGATCCCATGTTTGTACGCAACACGTCATTTGACAACACCGGTACTTTATGTACGCAACACGTCATTTGACAACACCGGTACCGTGGGTCAAGATTAATCTCGACCAATACATATACGATGGGGTTTTATTTATTTCGTTGGGGGTTTTATTTATTTCATTGCGGGTATATTAAACATCTAAAAATGAACCATTAAAATTGAATTACTAACAACGAGCTGCTAACTACGGACTAAGGAATTATTCAAAGTATTAAAAGTATAACAAGTATATATATGTGACGTTTGTTTAAAAAGAAAAGGTATTGATATATTATATATGGATAGGTTCGTGATATCAACCGGAGACCAAGTCAAATTATATATATCTTCAAGACGAAAGTGAGTATATAGTCCCACTTTTAAACTCTAAATATTTCGGGATGAGAATACATGTATTTTATGTTTTACGTTATGGACACAAGTAACTGAAAAATATATTCTACGTTGAGTTGTACCACTGGCATACTTCCCTGTAGCTTGGTAACTAATATTTACAGCGGTATTGTAAACGCGAATCCTGTTGATAGATCTATCGGGCCTGACAACCCCAACCGGACTGGACGACCAGTATTCAACGGTTGCACAGTACTTCGTTTCGTGACTACACTTGGTACAGTGTAGTAAGATTTCATATTAAAGGGAATATGCGACGTGATTAATTGTTAAGTATGGTTACCAAGTGCTCAACCACTTAGAATATTTTTATTAAAATGTTTATATATGAAATCTTGTGGTCTATATTTATATCGCTGTCGACATTAAACCTATATCTCACCAACTTTATGTTGACATTTCAAAGCATGTTATTCTCAGGTATGAATTAAGTCTTCCGCTGTGCATTATCTCGTACTAAGGATACTACTTGAGGCCATTAAGGACTTATATCATAAGGCGTTGCATTCGAGTCATTGAAGTTCATAGAGACTATTATTAAGTAAATGGCGGTTTAGGTCATTTGAATATTATGAAATGTCAGGCGAATATGTCAATTATGGATGTAACTATAGATTGTCTTTTAAGAATAAATGCAACGTTTGTAAGATGTATCATATAGAGGGCAAGTACCTCGCAATGTTATCAACTATTGTAATTCGTTTGTAATCAATATGGACAACGTCCGGATGATTAGTTTCGGATCCTTTCAGTTGGTATCAGAGCGTTGGTCTTAGCGAACCAGGCCTTGCATTAGTGTGTCTAACTAGTAGTTGTTAGGATACATTAAGTGAGTCTGGACTTTGACCGTGTCTGCCTGTCAAAAGTTTTGCTTATCAATCCTAGTCGGAAATCATCTGCTTATCATTCTTAGGGAACTGCCTGCTTATCATTCTTAAGCCTAGACACGTCTTACTGCATTTAGTGCATCGATAGTGTATAGACAAAATTCATATCCTAGCGTATCTGTTACTATAGACATTGCCTGACGTATTTCAAAGATTCTCCGTAATTCATGGGATTTTGATATTATATATACATATGTAAATTATGTATTGAAGAGTACCAAACCCAACTCCTATAATCTATTCCAAACCAAAAATTCATTTCTCCGACCATACAAGATGGATTCTTCATCCAGCTCAAATTCCTCCGACTTCGATAGCTTCGCCGATATGGATTTCCATTCGAGCTCCGAGAACAGCGTTACCGGAATGGATCAACCAATTTCCCATCATCTATTCTGGATGAATTGGGGATGGGTTCGTAATATACTAAATTTCTGGAGGCAAGAAGAAGGTGATCCATTCCATCCACCAAATTGTCCTCTTAACGATGAACCTGAAGCACTTACCGGCGAACCTATTCGAAACACCATTTTCTCGCTCATTTCTAGAGTATCTCGTCATGATTACATACTATCCCATATTTCAAATCTTGTTCATTCGCTCGTTCCAACCGTCAATCATCCCGGTATAATAGAAGAAGTCAACGAACTCCGTGCTCGGGTAGTGGTTTTGGAGAATATGGTGCGAAGGTTACAAACACCAACAGCAGCACCGGCAGCATAATCCGTACTACCATCGTCAACGCCGACAGTACCTTTATCACCCCAATCACAACCGCGCCTTAAATCTCAACATCACAATCTGTATCTCGAATATCAACATCACACGACTCAATATCTGTACTTCGAGTATGATCTTCGTTCTATATATCGTTCTACATCGATTATCTTCGCTTTACGTATCGTATGACGATTATGTAATTTCTAAAGTCTTAGAGATTATGTAACCTAGAATTAACGATAAATCAAATGAGTTTAATATCTTATTGACTCATTAAATCTATGATTATCTCTGAAGAAAATATATATGCAAGTATATTTTCATAAAGATAGTAATTAAAAATTCCTTCGTACAAACTATTAATGATGAAAATATTTTAACGGGTGGGTAGTACCCGAGGAATATTTAGAATTCACATTAATAAGTTATATTGTACATTCTTGAATCTGATTCAACGGTTATCTATTATCTTACTTACAACCACCGATATTCGTATCCGCTCACCCCAGAATAACCATTTTCAATCAAATTTCATATTCGGATTTTGACCTACCAGAATCCAACAAGTGGCATAAAGAAGAAAACATTGGACAAAATAAAAAAAAAATTGTTAGAAACACACGATTTAACTAATTAAAAATCTATTAAGGATTCCACGCTAACTGTTCCGGCTAACTCTGGACAATTAAAATGAATTAAAATGTTGATTGTAACATATGAAGCTAAACAATTCTTCAAGCTTGCCACTTGATTTTATCTTAAACCTCATTCGTAACTTGACGATTACAATTCGCATTCAAATCCTTTCATGATTCCTGAAAACACCTCGACCGAGAAGTTGAACCCGCCGCACCTTGCCTACGGAATGAAGATTTATACATACAGTTATACACCTGAAGAACTCTCGAACCCAAATTCATAATTTAACACATAACGTATTGAATCCTTTGCCATTTATTAGCAAGAACAACCCTACAATTCCTTTTCAAGAAGCTAATTTTGTCACAGCTCCACTTCGACTTTTCAGTGAGATTATTTCTATTATAATCATGATATTTATACCTTGTCCTTTCGCCGTCATTACCGGAAAACCTTTTATATCCCTCGACAACATCAACAGGTGCACCAGCAGATCGTTATCCTTTTGGCGAAATCAACAATCAGTATTTTGAAAATCTCGCGGAACTTCTTCCATCATATCTATAATGTCTATCCCTAAGAATTTCATAATCTGAACGTGAAGTTTCTGAAAAACACCCGGGACTATGAAATAGTTCTTGAAATGCTAACGAAGCAGCAAAAACTGTAAACGACTTTAACGGTCAAAAGTTTGATGACAAAGAATAGTAAGGTGGTAAAGCTGAAAAAAAAAAAAAGTTTGGAACTAGAAAACGGATGAAGCAAAGTATGAAAGAGGCTGTGGATAAATCACAGGGACTGAACCTGCTCTCAAAGAATACAAACGATTCCGTACCTGCTGAAACCGTCAGTAAGAACCCTACTCTTTATTCAAAACCTTGCCCGGATGATATTTTTCATCATCATCTTATCTTAGATATTATAAGATATCTTCATATCATTCGTTATACATATTTTTCATATTTCTGGAGATATTTTTACAACTATTCCTATCTGCGATCATTTATCTCTCCGTAACATCTGCGTTACAATATAAAAGAAACTGTGTTAATTTCTAAATTCTGAAACCTCCGAGATTAAAATATAAATGATTTGAAGTAGTGTTGGGAACTGATGCATGAATTAGTATAATATAATGAAACTTGATCAACTTCATTATATTACAGTAAGTCATGTTAAGTTTCTAATGGAATGTGATGATTCACAGTACCGTCATCATGTGCCATGTTACACGGCTCTTACATTCTATCAAGTCTCCAAACATATTAGAACGTATCACCTTGATAGTTCTATTTTTCCAGAATATTCGAGTAATTTAACGAATCAAGATCGTGCCATTACAATTTCATTCTAAAACCAATAGCTAGGTTCATTCCAAATTTCCTACCTACGAATTTCGGACCATTGTTCGCTTGGCTCGAGGACAGGAAGAAGAAACGAAGGGACAAAACCTCAGAATAGAAATAGGAACATAAACCACAGCAAATAAGAGAGAGCATTAACTGTGGATGACAATGATTTTAAGGGACGGGAGTAGGAACATCGAAATATAAGGGAAGGTATAAAACCTAACAACAACCCCGAAACTACAAACCGTGCATATCAATACGTATTGCAACGTAAAGGCACGGGAGAATTAAAAACATTATAATTCCAAGGAAAGGATAAAAGAGAATAGATTCTTCTGGTGATAGATGAAAAAGAAGAATGAAAGATATGAAAGTTAGAAATATAACAAGGATTAGAATGGGATGGAGCATATTAGCGAATGTCTTAAAGTAGGAACTAAAGAGAAAGAATAGAAGATGTGGGAAGAAAGAAAGGGAAGGAGGTAAATTTATAGTGAAATATTCGACAAAGAAATCAAAACAGATTGCCGCGTTAAATCAAAGAAGATCCTGATCGCCGCAAAACTAAATCTTATTACATAAGATTTTCTTTAAAACCCTTAAATCCCGGAAATCGATCATAATCACGTCATCGGTTACAACAATTCTATATTTACTCATTTCACTCTTTTGTGATAGCTTCGCTCGTGCGTCTCACATAACCGAATCGTTTTATCTAAATCTTTCAATAATGATAAAATTTCATTATTACCTCATATTCGTCATGAAAACATTCCTATTGTTATTTATGACAACCTCTACCAAATTTCGAGGACGAAATTTCTTTAACGGGTGGGTACTGTAACGACCCGGAAATTTCCGACCAAATTTAAACTCTAATCTCTATATGGTTCCGACACGATAAGCAAAAACCCTAAAGTTGACCCGCACTTTTTCGATCGTTCTATACTTATAAGATTAATATTTACATAAATTAAACCTTACCAACATGATAAGCAATCCAAATTGTTGAGACTTATGTTTTCGAAAAGAGTTTTACACAACGTTTGACCGTCTAGTTTGACCGATGATATCACGAACTATACAATATATGATAATTATACGTTTGTGTATATATATGTATATATACATATTTAACATGATCTAAGAATGTTTTAATATCTCATTTTGTATTAATAACAATAAGTTATAAGTATATTTTGAAACTACTAACTTAAGTTTTCAAAACGATAACCATACGTAACGTTATTTGACTTAAATACTTATGACCTATAATGTTTATACATATATCGTATAAGTAATGTATTTAATCACTTTTAAAGACTTAAATACATAAAACAATATAAGTATATTTACAAAAGATAGCTATATTTGAATCCTCGTTCCGTTTTCTCAAAGATTTCTATACGTATACCTAGGGTATATGTACCCGTATCATACGCAGCTTCTAGATGTATTTACTATTGGTATATACCAATAAAAATCTGCTCCTTAGCAGCCTTAAATGATTAAGAAACATGTGGAACCAACCATTTGTCAAGTAGCATGAATTATTTAGCAAGAAAACAAAGTTAGGTATTTTTTTTTCCTTTATAACCTAAAAACGTTTTTATGCATGCACACCATTTCTTCACCCCATTTTCTTATACTTACACTTCCATTTCTCTCTCAAAATACTCTTAACTTCATACTTGATCATCTCCAAGCATTTTCCCCATCATTTAGCTTCAAAAACCTTACTTAAACACCATAAGAAAACCATACAAAAACACTTCAAGAAATCCTTCCAAGAACACAAACTTACTTCCAATCTTTCATCCAATTCCATCACCCTTTTGGTTCTAGCTTTTTACTCCTCTTTTACAGAAACCTTGTCCAAGGAACTTGAGGTAGTATCTATGTTCATAACCTTATTCGATTCATATATATATAGCTATCATATTTTGTGGTATACAATTTTAACAACAAGAACATAGTTTGAAAGTTTTTCAAACTTGTTTGCAAACTAAATAGATCCTTCTAACTTAACTTTTAAAATACTTCAAGACCTGTAATATAACTTAAATATATGCTAACTTAACAAGGTATAACTTGGTTTTTCAAAGAATATCTTAAAAACTGTTTTTACGACGTCGGAGTGTAACCGGGGACTGTTTTGGGTTGGATAATTAAAAACTATCTTAAACTTTGAATTGGAGGTTTATGTTCTGGAAAAATGATTTTTACTATAAATATGTTAACACATAGAAATTTCATGATTTAATTCAAAGTATAAGTATTTTTAGAAAAATGGTCATTAAGTGTTATTTTTTTTGTAACAAAAATGTTTAACTTCATAAGTTTCACTAAAGTTTCACCTATGCCGTGTGATTTTGAATACAAACCAAGGTATTTTCAGTTCATAGTCTTAAAGAGGGACTCGATCCAAGGAGATGGCAAGTTGAATCAACGAAAACGGATTTGTAACGAAGAAACTATGACCGAAACAAAATTGGTTATCCTAGACTTGTTTAACTTCGGGATTAATTGGGAAAAATTAAATAAATCACATATTTCTAAGATAACATGATATTTTATATATATGTACTTATAATTCAATTTTATATGGTTCAGGATCACCCGTAAACAACACGAGAAGATTAATCATAAGATCCCATGTTTGTACGCAACACGTCATTTGACAACACCGGTACTTTATGTACGCAACACGTCATTTGACAACACCGGTACCGTGGGTCAAGATTAATCTCGACCAATACATATACGATGGGGTTTTATTTATTTCGTTGGGGGTTTTATTTATTTCATTGCGGGTATATTAAACATCTAAAAATGAACCATTAAAATTGAATTACTAACAACGAGCTGCTAACTACGGACTAAGGAATTATTCAAAGTATTAAAAGTATAACAAGTATATATATGTGACGTTTGTTTAAAAAGAAAAGGTATTGATATATTATATATGGATAGGTTCGTGATATCAACCGGAGACCAAGTCAAATTATATATATCTTCAAGACGAAAGTGAGTATATAGTCCCACTTTTAAACTCTAAATATTTCGGGATGAGAATACATGTATTTTATGTTTTACGTTATGGACACAAGTAACTGAAAAATATATTCTACGTTGAGTTGTACCACTGGCATACTTCCCTGTAGCTTGGTAACTAATATTTACAGCGGTATTGTAAACGCGAATCCTGTTGATAGATCTATCGGGCCTGACAACCCCAACCGGACTGGACGACCAGTATTCAACGGTTGCACAGTACTTCGTTTCGTGACTACACTTGGTACAGTGTAGTAAGATTTCATATTAAAGGGAATATGCGACGTGATTAATTGTTAAGTATGGTTACCAAGTGCTCAACCACTTAGAATATTTTTATTAAAATGTTTATATATGAAATCTTGTGGTCTATATTTATATCGCTGTCGACATTAAACCTATATCTCACCAACTTTATGTTGACATTTCAAAGCATGTTATTCTCAGGTATGAATTAAGTCTTCCGCTGTGCATTATCTCGTACTAAGGATACTACTTGAGGCCATTAAGGACTTATATCATAAGGCGTTGCATTCGAGTCATTGAAGTTCATAGAGACTATTATTAAGTAAATGGCGGTTTAGGTCATTTGAATATTATGAAATGTCAGGCGAATATGTCAATTATGGATGTAACTATAGATTGTCTTTTAAGAATAAATGCAACGTTTGTAAGATGTATCATATAGAGGGCAAGTACCTCGCAATGTTATCAACTATTGTAATTCGTTTGTAATCAATATGGACAACGTCCGGATGATTAGTTTCGGATCCTTTCAGTTCGTGAATCCGAGGCCAATCCTGCATTGTTCAGTTGTTCAATGTCATATATGTATTTTTACTACAAAATACAATAGGTGAGTTTCATTTGCTCCCTTTTTAATTGCTTTTGCAATATATATTTTGGGCTGAGAATACATGCAATATTTTATAAATGCTTTACGAAATAGAGACAAGTGATTAAAAATGATATTCTGCGGATTGATGTGCTAGGTAATTTAGTTACATGAGCATGTAAGCGCGAGTCCAAAAGATAGATCTATCGGGCTTAACACCCCCATCCTGTAGGCTGCACTAGACATAAGAGCCAGTGGGCGGATGTTTAGTACTTCGAGGATTATTGATACACTTGCGAGTGTACATATCCATCTTTGCGAAGATGACTTATTATATTATTGTTAAGGTTGGTTACTGAGGCCTCAACATAAGCAGAATGGTTTTATACACTTGCGAGTGTACATATATTTATAAATGGAAATCTTGTGTTCTATTAATATATTGAAATGATTGATATGATAAACCTATGAACTCACCAACCTTTTGGTTGACACTTTTAAGCATGTTTATTCTCAGGTACGAATTAAGTCTTCCGCTATGCATTTGCTCATTTTAAAGATATTACATGGAGTCGTTCAAGACATATAGAGGTCTGTACCTCGCAATGGAACCAGTTGTTGAAGACTTCATCCAGGTGGATTAGGACGGGTCATCACATGTATCCTTTGAATTTCAGACATTCTACGCCTATAAATAGACCCCCTGGGTCACCACATTTCACATCATTCTGATCTGAACTTCAGTTAAAGAGAAGTATACTTTCTCTCTCTTACACAGTTCTTTCTCACTCTAAAAGCACATTAGCCGCTTAGCAGCAATACACTAGACGGATCATTACAGATTGATCCACAGATTGATTGAGGTCACCCCACAGATCTTACATCTGTGTTCCGGGTCTGCAGAGATTATTTCTCGAGGGAAAACAACAATCAATAGTATATGCCACACGCTGAGCAGCTATTGTCTTGTACTGGTACCTTACAGCCGCTATACGGAAAATTGTACCAACAAATGGCGCCACCCATCTCGAGGACCACCAAAACCACCAAGAACACGAAGGCAACCGAAACAACCTCATCAAAAACAACACTTGAACCAGTTAATGAAAACATCATTAAGAACATACCAGTGGATCAGCTAACTCTTATAGAAACTTTAATTGAAGAAGAAGACCAACCGCACACTGGTAACACCGATGATCAAGTTCATGAAACTATACCACGATTGCAGAAGCCGTTGATGGGGAGTTCTAGTTGAGGAATGTGGAAAGCCAGGCGAGGAACACACAATGTTTCTTTTAAAAGGATAACTGATGTGAATGTTAAGTACAACAACAGAGGAAAGATAATCTCAAAATCATAATTGTTCAAGTTATTCAATCAATTGAACACTCTTGTCGATGAAACTGAAACTCAACACAGTGATGAAGGTTTCGTGGAAGATGATTGGAATTTTGGGGACGAAGACGAGCAGTTCTTTATGACTGAGGAGATGCAGGAAAGTTATTGGACGGAATTTTGACCAAGACAACACCATCACGATATAAGCAGGAATTAGCACAACCGGCCATCCGTGCAACGACTGTAGAAAATTTGTTTGCTTTGATTACTAGAGATGAGGCTATCAAACCACCAGCAATGGCAGAATCAACACAGTGTTTTATCCCTAGAATTGCAAATTATCCATTGCCAAGGAATTTGGGAATTCCATCTATCGGTGTTTATGATGGTACAACAGATCCAGAAGATTTTCTGACTATGTTTGAAGGTGTTATGAGGTTACATCATTGGGAAGATGAAACTGCGTGTCATTTGTTTCCAATGGTACTGCAGAAAATGGCAAGGGAGTGGTTTGCTAATTTGCCACCAAGGAGCATTACCAGTTTTCTTGATTTGAGGGCAAAGTTTGTGATGCAGTATCAAAGTTTATGAAGCTGCATGTTGTCACATCTTGATGCACATGAGATAACAATGCACCAAAATGAATCACTGAGTGATTTCATGAAGCGTTATACCATTGAATGTCAGAAGATATCAGACATATCAGAGTCTCAGCTTGTTTCAGGATTTATATTTTGTCTCGATCTGCGACGTTTTGCACGATTAATTCATGCATTGCGTTATGATATTCCAAAAACATTGCATCAGGCAGTGGGTATTGCTCAGAAATACTTGCAAGCAGGAGAGATGGGATATCCAAGGGTGGATAATTATCACAGAAATTTCAGACCTTAAGGCGGAGAACGGAATAGGAATGATAACTACCAGAGGCAACATGGGTATGATAATAATTACCAGAAACAGCAACACGGTTGGAGGGGGAATAATCATCCGAATGACAATTATCACCATCGAAAGCCATTGGACAGACATCCACTTATCATGGCATTAACTAAAACTCTAAAAGAAATCTTGTTTATAGAAGCTGTTAAGGAAACCTTTCACCCCCCACCACCAATGGAAGAACGTCAAGGACCACAAAGTGACAAGTGGTGTGATTTTCATGAAGCATATGGACACGATACTGATAATTGCAAGTCGTTGATGAGAGAGATCATTGCAAAGATCAAGGCTGGAGAGTTAAATCATCTTTTACCAGGAAAAAAGTATCAGAGAAATGATCCAAACAAACGTTTTGCTTGGCAGGGAAAAATGCGTCATGGTGGACGGCGTGATTGGAACAGAATGGAAGAAAGAAATGATGAAAGGGATCCAACTCCTGAATTGCATATCAAGGTTATATGGAGTATGGTGGATGAAAATGATGTAGACGGAGAGCGCATGACGGAGCAATGGATGTATGCTCCAATCATATTTCACACCATTCCAAATTGGCGTCTGTCAGAGGAGCCTGTGGTTATCTCAGCTGTAATTGCAAACAGAAATATTCCCCGAATTTATACTGATACAGGTAGTGAAGCAGATATTTTATATTTGCATCGTTTCAGTGATTAACCATTCAGCGTAAAGGATAGGCTTCACTACACGGCTGTGAAAATTGCTGGCATTATGGGAGAATCAATGAAGGCAGTTAGTAGAGTGAAGCTGAATGTAACATTGGGAACACACCCTTTAGTCCGAACAGAAATTGTGGACTCTATAGTTCTTGATGGCAGATCAAGATTCAATGCATTGTTTGGTAGGCGAACTCTTCGCAAATTTGGAGCAATTACTTCCACACCACATGCAGAATTACGGTTCCCAATACCAAATGGTGTAGCAGTAGTGCACTCTGAGTATGTAGGACTCGCAAGAGAAAATCAGTTGTTTATGAAGCTCAAGGAAATTTTGTCAGAGGGGAATCATCGAAGCAGTTATTCAACAGAAATGATGTGAACGGGTATTTTAAACCATATAAAATGTGGGAGCATTGAAAGGAGGACGCAGAACGTTGTACGGAAGACAGTATAAAAGCATGAATCTTACAGAACAGTTTTTATCACATTTCTAATTTCTATCAGTTCAGACAATAACACAATACACTTTTTGTAATTTTTTGATTGGGACTTGATCACCCCATACGAGGATATTACACAAAATGCTGTATATGTGACAGTATTATCAATAAAATTTTATTTTTCCTCACGCAATACGCATTACGAATGTAAAGCATAGCATTCATACCTACCCACATAAGGCAAGGCATTTTTATGCCCCCGATGGTAGAGGCTCTTGTGTCAACATTATAGACACAAGGGATCGGCTAGCATAAAGTGTTTACTTCGCTAGAGGGCACCGAGGCAAAAGTAAAGATCTCATAATGTCATGACATACAGAATGGTTTATCACAAGGGCATAAATCCATTTATATCTTGAAAACAGAAAAAATTGAAATACAAGTGTATTTTGTAAGTCGCACAAAACCTGAGCGTAACACGCTAAACGGAACACAGTTAATTCCATAAACAGAAATTTCTCTAACAGATTTATCAAATTTTATTGCATAACAACATTATGATTCATTCATATCCTACTTCACAAAGTAGTCTGAGAATTCTCAATGTTTCTTTATAAAGCAAATGCTCCATTGCAGAACAGAGAACAGATAAATTGTTCGATATATTCATTACATAACAACAACAAGGTTATACATGTTTTGTTAAATGAAGCTACAAAACAGGTATACAATTTTAATAGAATGTATACATAATACCATTTAAGTAGCAGTACACATTTGATTCATAAAGAGGAATTATGCATTACGAACAACGGATGACGGATAACAGTTCAATACATATACAACATCAGAAATTAGTTCAAGGAAAAAAATCATTTCATATGATGCGCTATATTAAATCTAAGTTTCATGAAGACTTGCAATGTTTAGGCATATATAACAGTGGTATGATAGAAAGCAATAAAGCATGCTAACATTAAACATAACAACAGTATATACAAACAAATTATCAATATAAAGTTGATACATGTTATCACTACAATATATGATCTTAAATAGGTACATCTAAAATGTCCTTAACCGACACATCTTCCCTAGCACAAAGCTCCTCTACAGAGTTAATCTTCAAAGAAGGTACTTCATCCATGGCTACTTTCAGTTTGGCACTAGCATCTGGTTTGATAGATTTTGCAATAGCAGCTGGTAGGGGGTCAGGTCTCACAGGAAGAGCATTCAAAATTTCCAACGTGGCATCTGAAAGATCACTTTCTGTGGATGCCTCCAGATATCTATGAAAAGTTTGGCCAACTAGCCCAGAACTCAGCACCCTATGCACAAGACCAGGGACACCGATTTTTAAATCAATGAAATTCTTTTCAACATCAGCAGCAGCATCAATCTTTTCCTCTAACAACTGATTTTTCTCCTCTAGTAACTTCTTCAACTCTTCATTATTCTTCAAAATCTTATCATTTTCTTCCATAAATTTATCTTTCTCCACCCTCTCTGATACACATTTTGCTTCCACCACCTGCAACAAGTCATCCTTCTTCTTCACAGCCTCCTCTGCAGTCTTCAATTTTGAATTTGCATCCCCAAGTCAATCTGAAGCCTCTTTACCTTGGTAGCATTATGCACAGCATTGGCAACAATCATCTCTTGAGCCTTTTGGCTCTTAAGATCATGAATCATGTGATGACCCAGAAAATTTTGACTTATTTAAACCAATTCTCTATATGATTTAATATTTTCGACATGATAAGCAATGAATTTTGACAAGTTTTAAAACTTTTGAAAATGATTTTTTTATATAACGATTGACCACCCTGTTTGTCCAACGATTCACGAACGTCATAACATGTATTATATACATATTTTAATAAATATAAGAGTTTTCGATATATACGGAATCATGCGAATAATATTTATATATGAAATGATTAAAAATTTACTATTAAACGATGCTATTTCAAATTAAAATTTTTACGTATTAATTTATTTTATTTTTATGATATAATTTTTGTATTTTTTTTAAGAAACGAAGTTAAATTAATAATGTAGAATTTGTAAAGCACAACGTACAACGTGTAGCTTAAATAGTTGAATTTAAATTAATTTATTTACTATTCACATGAAAACGACATGATAGAAATTATTAATTATAAGTTACATAGAATACCCCTGAAGTATTTAATAAATATGACTTTTTAAAATTTTAATATTCGATTTACGTATTATATTATTTTATTATAATTATTATATTATATTTATATTATATATATTATATTTAATCATGTTGACATATAAGAATCCAAAACCTCGGCATTACTATTTGAATTTGATTTACTTTTCAATTCATACTTGCACGTTCTTTTAATTCTTTAATATAAAATTACTATATTATATATTATATAAGTACATGTATATACAAATATATGATCCACCAGTTTATATTATTACTTCATGATTCATCTATCATCTCTGTCTCCCATCTCAACCTTCAACACCACATAAGAACCATCACCACCTCACTTCCTTTTGATTTTTAAACCGACGGCCAAGACAACCGTCACCTTTCACCTTAGAACCACCACGATCAAATCAACGGCCACCTTCACCATGATCAACCCAACCATTCGAACACCCTTTTAGTTTGTTACTACTATTCGGTTCGTTCAACACACACACATATCAATCTATATCTCTCTGTATTATAATTATATTATTATTATTATTATTATTATTATTATTATTATTATTATTATTATTATTATTATTATTATTATTATTATTATTATTATTATTATTATTATTATTATTAATCCTAGTATTATTATTAGTAGTATATATACATAAAATACTACGACGAGGTCATGAGCGTGTCACTTTCAAAATGGGTTTTCTTACGGGATAAAGCTAAGGAAACTATGGGTTATAGCTATGGAGGTTATGGGTAATATTCATGGGTATTGTTCGCAAGTCAAACCTAGTGTTTATCATCTCTGTTGCGTCTACATACTTTCTTACAATATTGAATCTCAATATTGATGCGTAAGCACTCATATCTTATCTTTTATATATTAATAATGTATCTATGTCTAGTGCTCGAGTATATATGTTTATGCATGCTTGTATGCTAAATTTCGTCGTTAAACAGTTTATGATGAATCACGAATTAAATACATATATTGCTGATAAAAGGTATATGATATGCATGTTTTTGGAAAGCTGGCGAAAAATTAATAACTTTTCATTTAGAAATCGCGTAATTTCGGTGAACGAATCAAAAGATATGATCAACTGAATTATGATTGACATTAATTGGAATTGCTTTTGAATCTGCAATTAATATTTAAACAACTTGTTTGTAAGATTGATAAATTGGATTTTTGAATATTACCAACCGAGTAAAGGAATCCTTATATAAGGCACGTCTCGTTTTGTTAAACTATTGTCAAAATTGACTTTTTGAAACGACTTTGGATAACTTTTGTATGTTGATCTCGAGTATTAGGATTGTGATACACTATGACCTGACCTAGCTTGATAGAAATTTATTGACCAACATATGTTCTCTAGGTTGAGATCTACGGTTATTTGGTAATCCGAGTTTCGGTCACATTTTGGTGAACGACTTTATATGCTGCTAAAGTGAGTTTCATTTGCTCCCTTTTTAAATGCTTTAAATATTTTGGGCTGAGAATACATGCAATTTATTTTAAACACAATGGATACAAGTACATACTTAATTCTACACTGAGTTTGAACCGAAAATCCCTTAGCTTTGGTAACTAGTAACTGCCAGTTATAAGAACTGGTGGGCGCGAGTAGTAGTATATGGATCCATAGGGCTTGATATCCCCATCCGAGCTAGAGCACTAGCCTTTTAACGGACGTATGCTATTTGAGAAGCGTACACGTTGGTTTGCGTGTATTATTAAGATGATTATACAAAGGGTATAAATTATATATACGTTAAGTTTAGTTACCAGGGTGCTCAATTTCGTAGAATATTTTGATAAACGTTTCGGATGAAACAACTGAAATCTTGTTATCCACCTTTATATACGAATTATGCGCAACATTAAAACTATGAACTCACCAACCTTTATGTTAACACTTTTAAGCATGTTTATTCTCAGGTTTCTAGAAGTCTTCTGCTGTTTGCTTATATGTTATACAAGCTATGTGCATGGAGTCTTACATGGCATATTTTTCGAGGAAACGTTACATTTACCAAATCATCACCATGTATCTTATTTTGACTGCATTGTCAACGGAAGTACTATTGTAAACTATTATTACGGTGATTGTCTATATGTAGAAATTATCAGATATCGAAAACCTTTGATTTAAATATACATTTATGGTGTGCCTTTTCAAAAGAATGCAATGTTTACAAAACGTATCATATAGAGGTCAAATACCTCGCAATGAAATCGATGAATGGCGTGTTCGTCCATATGGATTTGGAGCGATCGTCACAGTTGGTATCAGAGCGTTGGTCCTAGTGAACTAGGTCTTGCATAAGTGTGTCTAACTGATAGTTGTTAGGATGCATTAGTAAGTCTGGACTTCGACTGTGTCTGCATGTCAAAAGTTTTGCTTATCATTTCTTGTCAGAAATTACCTGTCTATCATCTTAAGTCTAAACACGTCTTATTGCATTGATTGCATAGATAGTGTATAGACAAAATTCATATCTTGGCATATCTATTACAGTAAACTTTGACTGCCATCTTCCAAAAATTTCTCCGTAATTTACGGGATTTTGGTATTATATATACATATGTAAATTATGTAAATCTAAATTCTATAATCTATTTCATATCAAAAATCATCTATCTAATTATACAAGATGGATCCCGTATCTAGTTCAAATTCTTTAAATTCCGACAGCTATTCCGATATGGATATTCACCTGAACTCTGATGAAAGTGTAACCGGAATGGATCAACCAATCAGCCATCACCTATTCTGGATGAATTGAGGATGGGTTCGTAGTCTACTTAATCATTGGAGACAAGAAGAAGGTGATCCCTTCCATCCACCACATTGCCCTCTTGGCAAAGAACCTGAAGCACTTACCTGTGAACCTGTTCAAGACACCATTTTCTCTCTCATTTCCAGAGTATCTCGTCACGATAATATACTATCTCAAATTCGGGATCTTATTCATCCGCTCGTCCGAACTGCCAATCATCCGGGGGTAGTAGAAGAAGTCAACGAGCTTCGTGCCCGGGTAGTGGCTTTGGAGAATATGGTGCAAGGGTTACGAACACCGACAACAACACCAACAGTACCATTACCACCACCAACAACATCCGCATCACAAACCTCAACTTCACAATTTGTTCCACGAGCATCAATGTCATACGCACCGTAGTTACCAAGAAATACCAGCAATAATAACCGATGAAGTATTAACTCATTTCTCCTGAAGAAATTTTATGTATATTTAATATATATGAATTTTGAAATCAAAATAAATCTTTTCGTACTAAGCTATTACATGTGAATCTTAACTAGTAGGTACTACTCGATTAGTTCATATTACTAATATGCGATGATGTACATCCTTCCTTAACAACTTAACCATTGTTAACTACAATCTCTGTTTTAACCCAATGAATTCCATTTCATAATAAACCAAGTGTATTATTCAATTACCTAATTGATTTTACATTTTCATTTTCGATGTACTCGAAATTTTTCAGAAAACATCATCTGTGCCTTATAAGATTCAAAAAAAAAAAAAAAAAAAAATTCCACGAGCATCAACATTCTTCACCGAGGAATATCAATAAGAATAAATAATGAAGTATTGATTTCATTAGTGAAATACTCCGCGAAGATTATGTAATCTCTAAAGTTTTAGAGATTATTCATTTCTAATTCAAGCCAAAAATCAAATGAGCTTAATACGATATTAACTAATTAAATCTGTATTACATCCGAAGAAAATATACATACATATATTTTCATAAAAACGGTAGTAAAAATTCTTTTGTACAAAGTATTAATTGTGAAATCTTTAACGGATAGGTAATACTCGGGAAATATATAAGTTCACAATTAATATGTTATACTGTACATTCTTCAACTTTGATTAAAAAATTATTAACAATGCTCAAAACGACATACAATCATTTTCATACAAATTCAATTAGATATTCTGATATTGACGGATCAGAATCCAAGTCATAACTCTGAACCGGTGAAATCATTCTTAGATCTCTACATCTTTCAAAGCTATACTTTGACTTCAAAACTGTGAAAGATCATTTAGTATTGTTTTTACCAAAAACAACCTTGCAATTCCTTTTCAAAGTATCCAGTATTATCAACCATTCAACCAGTCAACGACAACCTTTCAGACTTGAAACTTTGGTATATACGTTTTTGTTACCGGGGAACCTTTTATATTCCACCACATTAACAGTAAATTTACCAACAACTTCATTGATCCTTGACCCTCCAAAAAATCATTATAATCATTGAAACCTTATCATGTACTCGTCTACATCTTCTAACGATAATTGTCATATCAACTACTGGGAATTAGCAATCAGTATTTCGAATTTTGCAGCAATTCTAAGCCAACAGTTATATATAAACATATAATGTCTATCTCCTAGACTTACTTACTCCGAATGTGAAGTTTCTGAAAAACACCCCAAACTGCAAAACTGGTTCTCTGAATTTTAGAAAAATGCTGATGAAGCAGCAAAAACTATAAACAACCTTAACAGTCAAAAGTTTGATGATAAAGAATAGTATGGTGGTAAAGCTGAAAAAAAGAAGGTTTGAAACTGGAAAACGGATTGAGCAAACCATGAAGGAGGCTGTGGAAAAATCACAAGGACGAAATCTACCTTCAAAGGATTCAAATGATTCAGTGTCTGCTAAAATCGTTAGCAAACACCTTACTTTTCATTCTAAACCTTCACAGACAGATTTTTCGCATCATCCTCTGATATTAGAAATTCTAAGATATCATTGTATCTTTCATTATAAATATCCTTGATATTTCTGGAGATATCTTCATACCTATTCTTATCGGAAATCATTCATCTCTTCGCACTATCTGTGTTACATCATAAAAGAAACTATTTTAGTTTCTAAAATCTGAAGAAAAAAAATGGATGTTTTGAAGTAATGTTGGGAACTGAAGCATAAGTTAGTATAATATAATGACACTTGATCAACGTGATTATATTACAGTAAGTCATGCTGAGTTTCTAATGGAACGTGATAAAGGTTCACAGATCACACCCTCATCATGAACCATATTACATAACTCTTTCATTCTATTTAATCTCTAAATATATCAAGAAAATACTTTTCTTGATGATTCGGTCTTTTCCAGATATTCTGGTAATTTGACAAATCAAGATCGTGTCATTACAATTTCTTTCTTAGAACATTAACTATGTTCATTCCAAAATGTATAGCTACGAATTCTGGACCATTATTCGCTTGACTTGAAGTCGGGAAGGAAAAACGAAAGAATGGAGCTCCTAAATATAAGGGAAAATATAAAGCCCGACAACAACACATAAATTACAAACCGTGCATATCGATACGTATTGCAACGTAAAGGCACGGGAGAATTAAAAACACTATAACCCCAAGGTAATAGTAAAAGTAAATAAATTCCTCCGGTGGTAGATGAAAAAGAAGAATGACAGATATGAAAGTTAGGAGTATATCAAGAATAGGAACTGGATGAAGCATTTTCATAATCTATTAAGACGTATGAAATAAAGAAGAAGATTATAGGAGTGGTGAAAATAAATGGAACGGAAGAAGTCAATTTATAGCAAAATATCAGACATAGCAATAGAGGTAGATTATGCATTCAATCAAAGGAAATCTTAATTTCCTTAATTCCAGAAGAATCAAATCTTACTTAGATTATGAAGATTTTCTATTCCTTAAATTTCAAAAATTAATCGTTACTACGTCAAGAGATAAGACAAATCTCTATTCTCCATTTCACTCTATTACGATAACTTCTCTCATACGCTTCGAGTAATCGAATTATTTTATCCATATTATTGAATGGTGATAAAACTCTATTTATCAACTCATATTTATCATGAAAACATTTTTATTGTTAGCCATGATGACCTCACTCAAATTTCGGGACGAAATTTCTTTAACGGGTAGGTACTGTGATGACCCGGAAAATTTCGACTTATTTAAACCAATTCTCTATATGATTTAATATTTTCGACATGATAAGCAATGAATTTTGACAAGTTTTAAAACTTTTAAAAATGATTTTTTATATAACGGTTGACCACCCTGTTTGTCCAACGATTCACGAACGTCATAACATGTATTATATACATATTTTAATAAATATAAGAGTTTTTGATATATACGGAATCATGCGAATAATATTTATATACGAAATGATTAAAAATTTACTATTAAATGATGCTATTTCAAATTAAAAATTTTACGTATTAAGTCATTTTATTTTTATGATATAATTTTTGTATTTTTTTTAAGAAACGAAGTTAAATTAATAATGTACAATTTGTAAAGCACAACGTACAACGTGTAGCTTAAATAGTTGAATTTAAATTAATTCATTTACTATTCACATGAAAACGACATGATGGAAATTATTAATTATAAGTTACATAGAATACCCCTGAAGTATTTAATAAATACGACTTTTTAAAATTTTAATATATTTACATATTATATTTTTTTATTATAATTATTATATTATATTTATATTATATATATTATATTTAATCATGTCGACATATAAGAATCCAAACCCCAGGCATTACTATTTGAATTTGATTTACTTTTCAATTCATACTTGCACGTTCTTTTAATTCTTTAATATAAAATTACTATATTATATATTATATAAGTACATGTATATGCAAATATATGATCCACCAGTTTATATTATTACTTCATGATTCATCTATCATCTCTGTCTCCCATCTCAACCTTCAACACCACATAAGAACCATCACCACCTCACTTCCTTTTGATTTTTAAACCGACGACCAAGACAACCGTCACCTTTCACCTTAGAACCACCACGATCAAATCAACGGCCACCTTCACCATGATCAACCCAACCATTCGAACACCCTTTTAGTTTGTTACTACTATTCAGTTCGTTCAACACACACACATATCAATCTATATCTCTCTGTATTATATTTATATTATTATTATTATTATTATTATTATTATTATTATTATTATTATTATTATTATTATTATTATTATTATTATTATTATTATTATTATTATTATTATTATTATTAATCCTAGTATTATTATTAGTAGTATATATACATAAAATACTACGACGAGGTCATGAGCGTGTCACTTTCAAAATGGATTTTCATACAGGATAAAGCTAAGGAAACTATGGGTTATAGCTATGGAGGTTATGGGTAATATTCATGGGTATTGTTCGCAAGTCAAACCTAGTGTTTATCATCTCTGTTGCGTCTACATACTTTCTTACAATATTGAATCTCAATATTGATACGTAAGCACTCATATCTTATCTTTTATATATTAATAATGTATCCATGTCTAGTGCTCGAGTATATATGTTTATGCATGCTTGTATGCTAAATTTTGTCGTTAAATAGTTTATGATGAATCACGAATTAAATACATATATTACTGATAAAAGGTATATGATATGCATGTTTTTGGAAAGCTGGCGAAAAATCAATAACTTTTCATTTAGAAATCGCGTAATTTCGGTGAACGAATCAAAAAATATGATCAACTGAATTATGATTGACGTTAATTGGAATTGTTTTTGAGTCTGCAATTAATATTTAAACAACTTATTTGTAAGATTGATAAATTGGATTTTTGAATATTACCAACCGAGTAAATGAATCCTTATATAAGGCACGTCTCGTTTTGTTAAACTATTGTCAAAATTGACTTTTTGAAATGACTTTGGATAACTTTTGTATGTCGATCTCGAGCATTAGGATTGTGATACACTATGACCTGACCTAGCTTGATAGACATTTATTGACCAACATATGTTCTCTAGGTTGAGATCTACGGTTATTTGGTAATCCGAGTTTCGGTCACATTTTGGTGAACGACTTTATATGCTGCTAAGGTGAGTTTCATTTGCTCCCTTTTTAAATGCTTTAAATATTTTGGGCTGAGAATACATGCAATTTATTTTAAACGCAATGGATACAAGTACATACTTAATTCTACACTGAGTTTAAACTGAAAATCCCTTAGCTTTGGTAACTAGTAACTGCCAGTTATAAGAACTGGTGGGCGCGAGTAGTAGTATATGGATACATAAGGCTTGATACCCCGTCCGAGCTAGAGCATTAGCCTTTTAACGGACGTATGCTATTTGAGAAACGTATACGTTGGTTTGCGTGTATTATTAAGATGATTATACAAAGGGTATAAATTATATATACGTTAAGTTTAGTTACCAGAGTGCTCAATTTCGTAGAATATTTTGATAAACGTTTCGGATGAAACAACTGAAATCTTGTGATCCACCTTTATATACAGATTATGCGCAACATTAAAACTATGAACTCACCAACCTTTGTGTTGACACTTTTAAGCATGTCTATTCTCAGGTTTCTAGAAGTCTTCCGCTGTTTGCTTATATGTTATACAAGCTAGGTGCATGGAGTCTTATATGGCATATTTTTTGAGGAAATGTTGCATTCACCAAATCATCACCATGTATCTTATTTTGACTGCATTGTTAACGGAAGTACTATTGTAAACTATTATTACGGTGATTGTCTATATGTAGAAATCATCAGATGTCGAAAACCTTTGATTTAAATATACATTTATGGTGTGCCTTTTCAAAAGAATGCAATGTTTACAAAACGTATCATATAGAGGTCAAATACCTCGCAATGAAATTGATGAATGACGTGTTCGTCCATATGGATTTGGAGCGATCGTCACAAATCACGTGTTGATTCAGAAGCACTAATGCTGCAGCAGTAGATTGGTAGCTTTGTTTATGAGTCATTATTGACAGAGAGGAAGACAAATAAGTAATTATTCCTTGCTACAATGAATACAGTAATTATGATAAGAAAACAATTATTAGTGAAATGGTGTTCGTAGATTATAAATCTTATAAGGATTATCTTCAAAAATTCAGCAAAACTATCAGATTTATTGGCAGGATCGTCAAGAAAAGCCTGCAAACTGCCCAACAGTACAGATGGTGGTTGGGTAGATGCAGAAGATTGTGTTGTGTCAGTTCCTCTGGGGGTACGCAGAGTGTTGAAAGGAGGAGTCTCAAAAGAATCAATATCATCAGTTTCTTCATCATTGTCATCATCATTATCATCTTCTTTAATCTCAGCAAACTCAGTAATATTACCACCGGCAGTGGTTTCATCATCATGCTCCTTCTGAAGAATCAATCCTGTGATAAATAAAGACAAATAAGTATACTGTGAACTTTAAAAGCGAAATAAACAAACAATATAAATATGAAGCATACTTCTCTTCTTTGGCTTTTCAGTAGCCTCACTCATTGGACGCTTCCCATCATATTTTGAACTCTTGCCA
Organism: Rutidosis leptorrhynchoides; assembly: GCF_046630445.1. NCBI lineage: Eukaryota > Viridiplantae > Streptophyta > Magnoliopsida > Asterales > Asteraceae > Rutidosis > Rutidosis leptorrhynchoides. Next base: position 98,241,616 of record NC_092336.1, read on the forward strand.
GCCTTCTTGGCGCTGGATGGTTCAGGAGTACTTTCAATAATCTCCACATCAGGAGATGGTTGAGCAGTACCACCATCTCCACCCTCAACAGGCCGCTCTGGGCTCTTCAGCTGTTGCTCAAAGGTAGCATCTTTGGTTTTATCGGACTCAATTTTAGTAGGAGTTTTGGGCCGTTCAGAAACAATTAGGTGATCTAGATTGGTCTTCTTAAAGGTCCTGTAAACCTGCATCTCTTCTTCTGCAATCAGATAATATACGAACAAGCAGAAACATATATAAGAACATATACAACTCGGGACAACATAACAAAGAACATAATATATCAATAAAGGTGCCTACCATGGCCTTCCCAGCACAGCACCGGTGTATATCCAGCCCACCAATTGTTACTCATTTTATAGAGAACCAATATGGCTTCATAATCATTATATGACCTTTGTGGAAATTTGAATGTCTTCAATGTATCAAGAATAAAACTTTTATCTTCAGATAATGTGGTGGACTTGCTAACTCCTATGGTAGTTTTTCTCCAACCACGAACACATGCCCAGGCATCCTGAACAACCCTTTCATTGACAAAGAAATAGGGATCTTTCCAGTTCTTTAAAGAACTTTCCTTCACCCCAGTAAACGCCTTATTTGGTTTACAATCAAATGTATACCAACATTTGCTAACTAAATAATTCATGGAAAATATTCACATTGGGGGTTTCTTCTACAGCATTATAGTACATTTCAAAAAGAATAATTTTTTGTAAACCTAATGGATGAATTTGACTAAGCCCTATCCCATAGTGGGCAAGAATCTGTTGAAGAAAGGAAGAAAGAGGAATACGGAGGTTTCCTACAGTTAATTGCAATTTATAGAGGGTAATCATCTTCTTCGGAGTTTATGGGCCCTATCGCTAGGCAAAGGCACAATAGGATTCAACAATCTCAGATATCTGTTCTTTTTACATAACTGTTCTATATCGGCTTCAGTAATACTGGAAGGGATAGTGCTGATGTTACGATTGTCTCTCTGAGAAGACATGCTGCTGGATTTGGCCATGGTAGTATGAAAAATGAAAATTCAAACAGAAGAAAAGATGAACAATCACTGACCTTGCACTTCACGGATTGTTAAAATGAATAGATTGCAAGATATCTTCACGGCAAATAATCAGTTTTCGGAAGAGGAAAAAGCTAAAAGGCTGGGCTATTTATAGTCAAGCAAATGGATAATAAAGGGATGAGATTGAGACACGTGTATGGATCAGATCAATTGAACAAAGCAATTTAAATTTTGAAAATAAATCAAAAATATTTCGGAAGCAATTTCATATTTGGAAATGTGACGTCGGAACAGAAAATCAGACGGCTACAGCAGTTTTGTGTCTTCGAGGAAAAAGACATCTTTTATTTTTAGTTTAATGACTTTATTTTTTACAAAAATAAAGACATTAAACTGGGGGACTTAATGGTGTATCCTGGGAGATACACGCATAAAAACATCATTTTCATACAGAAAAATGGATCAAAAAGCACAAAAGATAATTAAATTTGGCGGTTTTCAGTATTTGCCGCCCATCGTAGAAAAGGCCGCCCAGCGTCAAGCGTAAGCCCTGCATGCAGCTTCTATGCATAAGTCCTTTGACTCAGCACGTGAACGGCACGTAGCCACGTCAGCACACGCCACCGACATTCCAGATACTTCACGTAACAGAACCATTCAGTGATTGACACGTGTATCCCATGAATTTAGGACATTCTACGCCTATAAATAGACCCCCTGGGTCACCACATTTCACATCATTCTGATATGAACTTCAGTCAGAGAGAAGTACACTTTCTCTCTCACACAGTTCTTTCTCACTCTAAAAGCACATTAGCCGCTTAGCAGCAATACGCACAGATTGATCCACAGATTGATTGAGACCACCCCATAGATCTTACATCTGTGTTTCGGGTCTGCAGAGATTATTTCTCGAGGGCAAACAACAATCAACAGTATACGCCACACGCTGAGCAGCTATTGTTTTGTACTGGTACCTTACAGCCGCTATACGGAAAATCGTACCAACATCGTTCAACCTCTAACCCTAAAACACCAACCTCTACCAATATCAATGATACCAATAGCTCTATATATCACCGATTCAAGATTCACGCGACCCAAAAAATCTAATAAAGAAATACGGGAACCCTAACACACCTCTCCCACCCATGAAACCCGAAAACAAATCAATCACATCATACCTATTTTTTAATTTCCCCGATTCTTGGACGTTAGCTAACCTCTGGGGTCTTTTCAAGAAATATGGAGACATATCGGAAGTTTACATCCCGAAGAAAACATTAAAGAATGGGAAACATTTTGGATTTGTGCGATATAAAAACATCCATGAACAGCATGTCGATTCATTAGCCAGGAAGCTCAACATGATTGCAATTGAAAGTAAGCTTTTAGTTGTTTATAAGGCTCATGATCGAAATAGCCCACACATAGCTAGCCCAATCGGCTAACAATCTGGTCGTACAACTCAACAGGTGCCAAAAGAAAACCCCCCTTTATGTCCCAATAATATTGTAGATGAGCGTACGTTCTCCGATGTGCTTAATAACAAACAAATCATACGCACGGATAAGGTATGTCTTGAAAACCATAATTAATTATCTATCAAAATCCCTAAAGATGAAAGGATAATTGAAATTCTTGGTCATGCTCTCATAGGCGTAGTTAGAAATATCGAGCACCTTGATTATTTTAGTGAAATTTGTAAGTCAGAAAACCTCAACGGTTTTGAAAATAAATACCTCGGGGAAAAGAAATCATGCTAATTTTCGAGGATAATCGACTTGCCTTAGATGTCCTTAACCCTCAAAGTTTTGGCAAGAAACATCCACTTTGGAATTGGTTAGATGATATTTGTCCTTGGGACCCATACGAGTTTTCTTCTCCGGGTCGTCTTGCTTGACTTGATATTAAAGGGGTTCCTATAACATGTTGGTCCGAATCCACATTTAGAAAAATTGCCAATTGTTGGGGCGAGGTCATTGATATGGAAAATTGCACAATCGATGAAAAGGGGTCCAAAGATCTTTCCATAGGCAAAGTCCTCATCATGACCTACTCTTTCTCTTTTATTAACGGGCATGCCTACATCCATTACGATTCCAAAATATTTTAGGCATTCGTTATTGAAAACACCGACCAACCTATTGACTTTAATTCCAATGATAATGAATCGTCTGTGTGGGAAGAAGATGATGCTCAATCCGATGACTATATCCCCGATGAGGAATCTTACATGGATGATGACCAACTCAACAATGATAATATGTCACAAAAATTCAAAAACAATAATCCCACCTCATCCAAAGAAAATACCCATCATAATGTTCTACATGAAAGTATCGGCAAACCACATGAAGCGTCTTCATCTTCAAAGCGCATAGAAACTACCATCTTCCCAACCTATCATAATAAATGCCCTTCGTCCAACAGTACTGATAGTCATACCATAAATACACAATCTCCTAGTGAAGGTACACATGTCTCGAATGCACAAAATAGTAATAATTTGCACACCACTACACAATAACTTCACCAACCCATGTTACACCCCAACACCACATCTCCTAAACCCAACACCACATCTCCTAATCTTGATCCAAGCACCCCCTTAATCCCAAACGATTCGATTAATTCACCGCCCAGGTATACAATACTGGATCCACCCACCTCCCATAACTCTCCCAAGGCCTAAGATAATATCGCTAAGCCCAATAGCCCCTCGCCTATTAGCCCATCTCCTGTGAACAACTCGTGCAAAATTCATGTGATCACCTCTCCTGTTAACGATAATAACCTTGAACCCCCAATCACTGCCGCAATACTACTAGTACACCATGTAAATTAAACCAACCTACCCCACATCTGATTAATGATATTCTAGGCAACCCTTCAATTGCCAACCTTAAGAAAAAAAAGAAACCATCGGATTTGTCGAACCACAAAAAGAAAAATAAAAACACAAAAAATATGTGTTTCAAAAAGGTAGCACGTGATCACCCAGCCCCAAAAACTACATCGAACATAAACAATGCCATTAAACCACCTATTGATTCTAGCAAGAGATGCACAAGGTCAAAATTCCTATACATCAAACATTGTGCAAGAAGTGGACTAAAATTGAAATTCTCACAATTAAATCGCAAATCCACTTCCACATCTAAGATTTCGGGTAATAGTTCAGATACATCTTCTAAATCGAAGTGTACGGATGGGAACAATTCACACAAGGTTTCAAACAATTCCATTGACACAAAGGAGTTTGGTCAAGGAATTGGTATTCGTTGAGACGCCGACGCTTGAGATCCTATCCTTTCAATCATTTTGTAAGTTTTCTAATGAGGTTCATTTCACTTAATATTCGGGGTTTGGGTCAAACGGGCAAAGTTAATTGGCTCAAAAATATTTGTAATAAAGAAAATTCGGTTATCTTATGTCTTCAAGAAACCAAATGTGGTAATTCACCCGATTCCCTAATTGAGGCTTTTTGGTACAATTCTAATCTTAAGTTTGTTCAAAAAAATGCAATCGGGGCCTCGGGGGGATTACTACTAATCTGGGACCCTTCCACTTTCATTTTCGACCAAGCCATTGAAGGTTATCGCCATCAAAGGAAAATGGGCGGGATATGCTTCAAATATGATAATCATTAATGTATACGGTCCTCACTCACATCTATTAAAAAACTTAGATTTTGGTCTGAACTAACTAAACTAATCGATTCCATTGATGTTCCCCACATTATCTTTGGTGACTTTAATGAAGTTAGAACAAAATCCGAACTTCTTAATTGTATCTTTAAACAAACATGGGCTGATAACTTTAACAAATTCATAATTAACGCTAATCTCATCGACCTTCCACTTCGAGGGAAAAAATAAACAAGAATATGTTTTAACAAATTAAAATTTAGTAAACTAGATCGCTTCCTAATTTTCGAAAGCATTCTTTAATTATGGCTTGACGTCTCATCCAAAACACTTGATCGAGACCTGTCTGACCATTGTCCTATCATCCTAAAAAAACTCTGTAACACCATACTTTTTACCTACTCATTTTTTTTAAAGATACTCACAGCGGAAGACTAATTAATTTACATATCATATATTATTTACAGAAACATATGATTACACAAAACACTGGTGTTACGTTATTACTACAAGCTGTTTAACCATATAGTTTATTACAAAACACATCAGAGTAACACTGTGTCAAACATCTGTAGCTGCCCGGCAAAACCCACCAAAAACTGCTAATACACACCTGCAGGGCAAAACACTGTGGGGGGAATTAGCATAACGCTAAGTGAATGACAATATCTAGGTGGACATCACTACAAGCATCAAGTACAGCTTATAGACACTGGTCACTAATCACTTAAAGCCATATACAAGAGGACCGGCAACCCATAGCTGATCAAGCTGGAGTATACCGATAGTCCACACTACTGAGTCACTGGTATAGTCTTCTAGACGTGACGCACTCATCATTCACACTATACCACTAATCAGTAACACTTGGACCCAATACTATTACCCTAAATACATAAGGTAAATAGCATTGACCTCTTACGTCGCACAAAACACCTGACGTTCACTGGGTGCGCACATAATCACATATAGTCACTGTACTGGTCACAGACTCATTACACAGTCTAATTAAGCATGACATGGATCACTGTACTTGTCACTGTATAATCACATCCATAAAGATAATCCCACTCACCTGGAAGCACAAGTACTCAGTTGTCTTATATCACTGAGCCTTCACCTTTCCGTTTATCACCTGAGAATCATCACATAATATCCCAAGTTAGTATAGTATTAAAGTGTTGAATCACACTTCACATTTAACATAAAATATTCACAAGACAGATAGGGTTTTCGAGCACCACACAATTTTTGAACAGTATAATGTTTTCGAGCAACATATATTTTTTGAGCAGCAAAAGGTTTTCTAGCAGAGTTCTCGAGCACAATATAATTTTCGAGCAGTAATAGGTTTTCGAGCACACACTGTTTTCGAACACTAGAGGTTTTCGAGCACACTATTTTCGAGCATATGTATCTTCTTCATCAGCTCGCTGATGAAGCTGATTTCATGCCCAAAAACTCGATTTTCACTTGTTTTGGTCAAATTTGAGCATAAGGAAACATACATAACATGTATAAACACTTTTCCTAACCATAAACATCAAAATCTAACATTTATACACAAGGTTTAGGATCAAAGTATCAAAATACCCAATTTACACTAACATGAACCATAACTTTAAATCACCATATCAAATCAGTTTTAGCTCAATTCACAACACCATTAGATCTTAGAGCATAAGTCTAACATGTTTCTAAGTCTAAAACATGATCATTAACGCATGCATAGAAAATCAAATACTTAAAACCCAATTCACCCAAACCCACTTAAAACCCATTTGAATTCATCAAAATTGAAGATACTTACCTTGTTTTGATTATGAAATCTCAAAGGATTAGACACACCAAGACTTAATATTCAATTTGCACTTGTTGATTTTAAGGATTTAAAGAGAAAAGAATGTTTTAGGGTTTGATTAGGGTTGTTTAGTTGCTAAAAGAGGAAAGAATGAAACGTACAGGCTTATATATTTAATTTAGGTTCCTTCACATGAAGGTAAGCTCTCCCGTCTAACACACGGGTATTTACCATTTATCCGAAACCCAAAATCTTTAATAACTTATTCATTTTAAGTCCAATTCACAAAAGGAAATATGTTCTGTGACCCTTGTCACAAAAAGCACGTTATCCCATACCCAATAATTATCAAACACATAATTATTAAAAGCACTTTAATAACACAGAAGGGTAAATATGTCATTACCTACTAGGCCCAAAGTGAGGTTGTTACAAATTTACCCCCCTTAAAGGAGATTCCATCATCGGAATCTGGTCAAGGTTAAACAATTGAGGGTATCTAGAGGCCATCAACTCCTCGGTCTCCCATGTCAGATTGGTGCCTAAACTATGCTTCCATTCCACAAGCACCATTGAAATCTCTTTCTTGCGCAACTTAGTCACTTTTCTGTCGACGATTCTCAATGGTTCTTCCACCAATTTCTTACTAGAATCTACTTTCAGATCTTGTAGAGGAAGAATCTGACTTTCATTGTCCACTTTACACTTACGAATATAGCAGATGTTAAACGTGCCATGAATACCAGCTAACTCTGGAGGAAGATCTAAAACTACGGGTTGATCGTTCAGCACTTGACCAATTTCTAAAAGGACCAATGTATCTCGGAGCTAGTTTTCCTCATTTACCGAATCGAATTATGCCTTTCCACGGTGACACTTTTAAATACACACGTTCACCTACAGCAAACGTCATTGGTCACCGACGAGGATCTGCATACATCTTTTGTCGATCTCTAGAAGCTTTCAGCTTTTCACGTGCGATAGTCACTTTTTCTGCAGTCTGCTGCACAATTTATGGACCCGCAAACTGTTTCTCACCTGCCTCCAACCAACACGATGGAGTTTGACACTTTCTACCATACAACATTTCATAAGGCGGCGTGCTAATGCTTGAATGATAGGAGTTATTGTAAGCAAATTTGATCAACGGCAGATGATAATCCCACGATCCACCATACTCTAACACACAAGCCCTTAACATATCCTCTAAAGTCTGAATAGTTCGTTCACTTTGACCGTCAGTCTGAGGATGATAAGCTGTACTAAGGTTGACACGAATACCCAAATTTTCTTGTAGACTATTCCAGAAACTAGACACAAATCGGTAATCTCTATCTGACACAATAAATAGCGGTATACCATGTCGTGATACTATTTCATTTAGGTACAAATGAGCTAGTTTGGTCAACGAAGCTGTTTCACTAGTAGCTAGGAAATGCGCACTTTTGGTTAAACGGTCCACTATTACCCAAATCATGTCATTTCCTTTCTGGGTTCTGGGTATTTTTGTCACAAAATCCATGGTGATATGTTCCCACTTTCACTCTGGAATCTCTAATTGATGCAAAGATCCATACGGTTTCTGGTGTTCTGCTTTCACTTGGGCGCAAATATGACACTTTTCCACGTATTGTGCGATGTCTGCTTTCATAGTTGGCCACCAATATAACACTTTCAGATCATGGTACATTTTTGTACTACCGGGATGTACGGATAATCTCGATTTATGTGCTTCATTTAAGATTAAATCCCTCAATCCTCCAAATAATGGCACCCAAACTCGTTCACGATAAGTCTTTAATCCTTGAGAATCATTCATCAATTCTACTCTTCTTTTCACCATTGACTCAGATTTCAAATGTTCATCTTGTAATGCTTCG